>NC_138106.1:91453233-91741233 GCF_964146895.1 Miniopterus schreibersii | reverse complement strand
AAAGATGTCTGCGTGTCTGTGCTGAAAGTAGCTCTAAGTTGTGTATTCAGTGCTGGAGAGTGACACACTCTACGTAGGTTACACAGCGTGTTGAGAGCAGCAACATGTTTCAAACTGAAACTGCTACAAGGTGTGTGTAGCATGCGGAAAGAAGGCTTGTCATTTCAAAGAAGGAAGAGGAAACCAAAAATCCAGGTAGTGAAACGAGCACACCAGTACGGGAGATGTGCATGTGGACAGTTTCAAGCAGCAGCTCTTTGTGGACACTGGGAAGAGCGCTGTGAAAAAATTTCGTGCAAAGCAGGATTTGGCCAAAGTTGAAAGACCTTCCAAAACCAGCCCTAAAGACCTTAGCCAAACAATGAATGTTTCATTCAGCTCCTGCAGGAAAGGTGCTTCTATGACACAACCCCCGATCAGGTAGCTACATTCTGCACAGTACAAAATGCAAATGAATTCCAGGCTGAAAACTCTCCACAGAAGAATGAAAGGCATGTGTTTCTCTCTGAACGAACACTCAGCCACTATTCTTTTGCTTGCTCCTTCAAAGTCTTTGTAGAAACGTGTTTTCACTGCTGGAATACGTTGTGGGATGCATTGTTTCAATCTCTTGCAAGCCTCATGTTCTTTCTTAGGCGATGTGGAAAAACAAGGAGGATGTTTCCCAAATCACTTGCAATCCAGAAAAACACACACCGCATCACTCTTGCCCAAGCATGCTCTTTCTCCTAATGCGTTGAGAACATTCAAGAAAGCAGAAAGGAAGAGCATTTTGTAGTGAAATTCAGACTGGCATGTACAAAAAGCCATTTCTTTCGGTTTCAGGGTGTAAAAGCATGATGGTCTTCATGTTCTCGATGAAACCCTTACATTTCCAATTGACCACAATTAGGCCTTTCCCAAAAAGATGTGTTTGCGTGTCTGTGGCGAAAGGAGCTCTAAGTTGTGTATTCAGTGCTGGAGAGTGACACACTCTACACAGGTTAGACAGCGTTCTTAGAGCACCAACATGCTTAAAATTGAAACTGCTACAAGATGTGTGTAGCATGCTGAATGAAGGCCTTGTCATTTCAAAGAAAGAAGAGGAAACCAAATTCCAGGTAGTGAAACGAGCATGCCAGTATGGGAGATGTGTATGTGGACAGTATCAAGCAGCCGCTCTTTGTGGACACTTGGAAAACGGCGCTGTGAAAAAATTTCGTAGGAAGCGAGATTTGGCCAAGGTTGAAAGACTTTCCAAAACCAACCCTAAAGGACTTAGCCCAACAATGAATGTTGCAATAAGCTCCTGCAGGAAAGGTGCTTCAATGACACAACTCCCGAGCAGGTAGCTACATTCTGCACAGTACAAAATGCATATGAATTCCTGGCCGGAAACTCACTCCAGAAGGAAGAAATGCGTGTGTTTCTCTCTGAAAGAACACTCAGCCACTATTCTTTTGCTTGCTCCTTCAAAGTCTTTGCAGAAACGTGTGTTTTCACTGCTGGAATACGTTGTGGGATGCATTGTTTCCATCTCTTGCAAGCCTCATGTTGTTTCTTAGACACTGTGGAAAAACAAGGAGTATGTTTCCCAAATCACTTGTAATCCAGTGAAACGCACACTGCATCACCCTTGCTCAAACACGCTCTTTCTTCTAATGTATTGAGAACATTCAAGAAACCAGAAAAGAAGTGCATTTTGCAGTGAAATTCAGACAGGTATGTTCAAAAGGACATTTCCCTTGGTTGCAGAGTGCAAAAGCACGACTGACTTCATGTTCTCGATGACACCCTTACATTTCCAAGTGACCTGAAGTAGGACTTTCACAAAAAGATGTCTGCGTGTCTGTGCTGAAAGTAGCTCTAAGTTGTGTATTCAGTGCTGGAGAGTGACACACTCTACGTAGGTTACACAGCGTGTTGAGAGCAGCAACATGTTTCAAACTGAAACTGCTACAAGGTGTGTGTAGCATGCGGAAAGAAGGCTTGTCATTTCAAAGAAGGAAGAGGAAACCAAAATCCAGGTAGTGAAACGAGCACACCAGTACGGGAGATGTGCATGTGGACAGTTTCAAGCAGCAGCTCTTTGTGGACACTGGGGAAGAGCGCTGTGAAAAAATTTCGTGCAAAGCAGGATTTGGCCAAAGTTGAAAGACCTTCCAAAACCAGCCCTAAAGACCTTAGCCAAACAATGAATGTTTCATTCAGCTCCTGCAGGAAAGGTGCTTCTATGACACAACCCCCGATCAGGTAGCTACATTCTGCACAGTACAAAATGCAAATGAATTCCAGGCTGAAAACTCTCCACAGAAGAATGAAAGGCATGTGTTTCTCTCTGAACGAACACTCAGCCACTATTCTTTTGCTTGCTCCTTCAAAGTCTTTGTAGAAACGTGTTTTCACTGCTGGAATACGTTGTGGGATGCATTGTTTCAATCTCTTGCAAGCCTCATGTTCTTTCTTAGGCGATGTGGAAAAACAAGGAGGATGTTTCCCAAATCACTTGCAATCCAGAAAAACACACACCGCATCACTCTTGCCCAAGCATGCTCTTTCTCCTAATGCGTTGAGAACATTCAAGAAAGCAGAAAGGAAGAGCATTTTGTAGTGAAATTCAGACTGGCATGTACAAAAAGCCATTTCTTTCGGTTTCAGGTGTAAAAGCATGATGGTCTTCATGTTCTCGATGAAACCCTTACATTTCCAATTGACCACAATTAGGCCTTTCCCAAAAAGATGTGTTTGCGTGTCTGTGGCGAAAGGAGCTCTAAGTTGTGTATTCAGTGCTGGAGAGTGACACACTCTACACAGGTTAGACAGCGTTCTTTAGAGCACCAACATGCTTAAAATTGAAACTGCTACAAGATGGTGTAGCATGCTGAATGAAGGCCTTGTCATTTCAAAGAAAGAAGAGGAAACCAAATTCCAGGTAGTGAAACGAGCATGCCAGTATGGGAGATGTGTATGTGGACAGTATCAAGCAGCCGCTCTTTGTGGACACTTGGAAACGGCGCTGTGAAAAAATTTCGTAGGAAGCGAGATTTGGCCAAGGTTGAAAGACTTTCCAAAACCAACCCTAAAGGACTTAGCCCAACAATGAATGTTGCAATAAGCTCCTGCAGGAAAGGTGCTTCAATGACACAACTCCCGAGCAGGTAGCTACATTCTGCACAGTACAAAATGCATATGAATTCCTGGCCGGAAACTCACTCCAGAAGGAAGAATGCGTGTGTTTCTCTCTGAAAGAACACTCAGCCACTATTCTTTTGCTTGCTCCTTCAAAGTCTTTGCAGAAACGTGTGTTTTCACTGCTGGAATACGTTGTGGGATGCATTGTTTCCATCTCTTGCAAGCCTCATGTTGTTTCTTAGACACTGTGGAAAAACAAGGAGTATGTTTCCCAAATCACTTGTAATCCAGTGAAACGCACACTGCATCACCCTTGCTCAAACACGCTCTTTCTTCTAATGTATTGAGAACATTCAAGAAACCAGAAAAGAAGTGCATTTTGCAGTGAAATTCAGACAGGTATGTTCAAAAGGACATTTCCCTTGGTTGCAGAGTGCAAAAGCACGACTGACTTCATGTTCTCGATGACACCCTTACATTTCCAAGTGACCTGAAGTAGGACTTTCACAAAAAGATGTCTGCGTGTCTGTGCTGAAAAGTAGCTCTAAGTTGTGTATTCAGTGCTGGAGAGTGACACACTCTACGTAGGTTACACAGCGTGTTGAGAGCAGCAACATGTTTCAAACTGAAACTGCTACAAGGTGTGTGTAGCATGCGGAAAGAAGGCTTGTCATTTCAAAGAAGGAAGAGGAAACCAAAATCCAGGTAGTGAAACGAGCACACCAGTACGGGAGATGTGCATGTGGACAGTTTCAAGCAGCAGCTCTTTGTGGACACTGGGGAAGAGCGCTGTGAAAAAATTTCGTGCAAAGCAGGATTTGGCCAAAGTTGAAAGACCTTCCAAAACCAGCCCTAAAGACCTTAGCCAAACAATGAATGTTTCATTCAGCTCCTGCAGGAAAGGTGCTTCTATGACACAACCCCCGATCAGGTAGCTACATTCTGCACAGTACAAAATGCAAATGAATTCCAGGCTGAAAACTCTCCACAGAAGAATGAAAGGCATGTGTTTCTCTCTGAACGAACACTCAGCCACTATTCTTTTGCTTGCTCCTTCAAAGTCTTTGTAGAAACGTGTTTTCACTGCTGGAATACGTTGTGGGATGCATTGTTTCAATCTCTTGCAAGCCTCATGTTCTTTCTTAGGCGATGTGGAAAAACAAGGAGGATGTTTCCCAAATCACTTGCAATCCAGAAAAACACACACCGCATCACTCTTGCCAAGCATGCTCTTTCTCCTAATGCGTTGAGAACATTCAAGAAAGCAGAAAGGAAGAGCATTTTGTAGTGAAATTCAGACTGGCATGTACAAAAAGCCATTTTCTTTCGGTTTCAGGGTGTAAAAGCATGATGGTCTTCATGTTCTCGATGAAACCCTTACATTTCCAATTGACCACAATTAGGCCTTTCCCAAAAGATGTGTTTGCGTGTCTGTGGCGAAAGGAGCTCTAAGTTGTGTATTCAGTGCTGGAGAGTGACACACTCTACACAGGTTAGACAGCGTTCTTAGAGCACCAACATGCTTAAAATTGAAACTGCTACAAGATGTGTGTAGCATGCTGAATGAAGGCCTTGTCATTTCAAAGAAAGAAGAGGAAACCAAATTCCAGGTAGTGAAACGAGCATGCCAGTATGGGAGATGTGTATGTGGACAGTATCAAGCAGCCGCTCTTTGTGGACACTTGGAAACGGCGCTGTGAAAAAATTTCGTAGGAAGCGAGATTTGGCCAAGGTTGAAAGACTTTCCAAAACCAACCCTAAAGGACTTAGCCCAACAATGAATGTTGCAATAAGCTCCTGCAGGAAAGGTGCTTCAATGACACAACTCCCGAGCAGGTAGCTACATTCTGCACAGTACAAAATGCATATGAATTCCTGGCCGGAAACTCACTCCAGAAGGAAGAAATGCGTGTGTTTCTCTCTGAAAGAACACTCAGCCACTATTCTTTTGCTTGCTCCTTCAAAGTCTTTGCAGAAACGTGTGTTTTCACTGCTGGAATACGTTGTGGGATGCATTGTTTCCATCTCTTGCAAGCCTCATGTTGTTTCTTAGACACTGTGGAAAAACAAGGAGTATGTTTCCCAAATCACTTGTAATCCAGTGAAACGCACACTGCATCACCCTTGCTCAAACACGCTCTTTCTTCTAATGTATTGAGAACATTCAAGAAACCAGAAAAGAAGTGCATTTTGCAGTGAAATTCAGACAGGTATGTTCAAAAGGACATTTCCCTTGGTTGCAGAGTGCAAAAGCACGACTGACTTCATGTTCTCGATGACACCCTTACATTTCCAAGTGACCTGAAGTAGGACTTTCTGTCTGCGTGTCTGTGCTGAAAGTAGCTCTAAGTTGTGTATTCAGTGCTGGAGAGTGACACACTCTACGTAGGTTACACAGCGTGTTGAGAGCAGCAACATGTTTCAAACTGAAACTGCTACAAGGTGTGTGTAGCATGCGGAAAGAAGGCTTGTCATTTCAAAGAAGGAAGAGGAAACCAAAATCCAGGTAGTGAAACGAGCACACCAGTACGGGAGATGTGCATGTGGACAGTTTCAAGCAGCAGCTCTTTGTGGACACTGGGGAAGAGCGCTGTGAAAAAATTTCGTGCAAAGCAGGATTTGGCCAAAGTTGAAAGACCTTCCAAAACCAGCCCTAAAGACCTTAGCCAAACAATGAATGTTTCATTCAGCTCCTGCAGGAAAGGTGCTTCTATGACACAACCCCCGATCAGGTAGCTACATTCTGCACAGTACAAAATGCAAATGAATTCCAGGCTGAAAACTCTCCACAGAAGAATGAAAGGCATGTGTTTCTCTCTGAACGAACACTCAGCCACTATTCTTTTGCTTGCTCCTTCAAAGTCTTTGTAGAAACGTGTTTTCACTGCTGGAATACGTTGTGGGATGCATTGTTTCAATCTCTTGCAAGCCTCATGTTCTTTCTTAGGCGATGTGGAAAAACAAGGAGGATGTTTCCCAAATCACTTGCAATCCAGAAAAACACACACCGCATCACTCTTGCCCAAGCATGCTCTTTCTCCTAATGCGTTGAGAACATTCAAGAAAGCAGAAAGGAAGAGCATTTTGTAGTGAAATTCAGACTGGCATGTACAAAAAGCCATTTCTTTCGGTTTCAGGGTGTAAAAGCATGATGGTCTTCATGTTCTCGATGAAACCCTTACATTTCCAATTGACCACAATTAGGCCTTTCCCAAAAAGATGTGTTTGCGTGTCTGTGGCGAAAGGAGCTCTAAGTTGTGTATTCAGTGCTGGAGAGTGACACACTCTACACAGGTTAGACAGCGTTCTTAGAGCACCAACATGCTTAAAATTGAAACTGCTACAAGATGTGTGTAGCATGCTGAATGAAGGCCTTGTCATTTCAAAGAAAGAAGAGGAAACCAAATTCCAGGTAGTGAAACGAGCATGCCAGTATGGGAGATGTGTATGTGGACAGTATCAAGCAGCCGCTCTTTGTGGACACTTGGAAACGGCGCTGTGAAAAAATTTCGTAGGAAGCGAGATTTGGCCAAGGTTGAAAGACTTTCCAAAACCAACCCTAAAGGACTTAGCCCAACAATGAATGTTGCAATAAGCTCCTGCAGGAAAGGTGCTTCAATGACACAACTCCCGAGCAGGTAGCTACATTCTGCACAGTACAAAATGCATATGAATTCCTGGCCGGAAACTCACTCCAGAAGGAAGAAATGCGTGTGTTTCTCTCTGAAAGAACACTCAGCCACTATTCTTTTGCTTGCTCCTTCAAAGTCTTTGCAGAAACGTGTGTTTTCACTGCTGGAATACGTTGTGGGATGCATTGTTTCCATCTCTTGCAAGCCTCATGTTGTTTCTTAGACACTGTGGAAAAACAAGGAGTATGTTTCCCAAATCACTTGTAATCCAGTGAAACGCACACTGCATCACCCTTGCTCAAACACGCTCTTTCTTCTAATGTATTGAGAACATTCAAGAAACCAGAAAAGAAGTGCATTTTGCAGTGAAATTCAGACAGGTATGTTCAAAAGGACATTTCCCTTGGTTGCAGAGTGCAAAAGCACGACTGACTTCATGTTCTCGATGACACCCTTACATTTCCAAGTGACCTGAAGTAGGACTTTCACAAAAAGATGTCTGCGTGTCTGTGCTGAAAGTAGCTCTAAGTTGTGTATTCAGTGCTGGAGAGTGACACACTCTACGTAGGTTACACAGCGTGTTGAGAGCAGCAACATGTTTCAAACTGAAACTGCTACAAGGTGTGTGTAGCATGCGGAAAGAAGGCTTGTCATTTCAAAGAAGGAAGAGGAAACCAAAATCCAGGTAGTGAAACGAGCACACCAGTACGGGAGATGTGCATGTGGACAGTTTCAAGCAGCAGCTCTTTGTGGACACTGGGGAAGAGCGCTGTGAAAAAATTTCGTGCAAAGCAGGATTTGGCCAAAGTTGAAAGACCTTCCAAAACCAGCCCTAAAGACCTTAGCCAAACAATGAATGTTTCATTCAGCTCCTGCAGGAAAGGTGCTTCTATGACACAACCCCCGATCAGGTAGCTACATTCTGCACAGTACAAAATGCAAATGAATTCCAGGCTGAAAACTCTCCACAGAAGAATGAAAGGCATGTGTTTCTCTCTGAACGAACACTCAGCCACTATTCTTTTGCTTGCTCCTTCAAAGTCTTTGTAGAAACGTGTTTTCACTGCTGGAATACGTTGTGGGATGCATTGTTTCAATCTCTTGCAAGCCTCATGTTCTTTCTTAGGCGATGTGGAAAAACAAGGAGGATGTTTCCCAAATCACTTGCAATCCAGAAAAACACACACCGCATCACTCTTGCCCAAGCATGCTCTTTCTCCTAATGCGTTGAGAACATTCAAGAAAGCAGAAAGGAAGAGCATTTTGTAGTGAAATTCAGACTGGCATGTACAAAAAGCCATTTCTTTCGGTTTCAGGGTGTAAAAGCATGATGGTCTTCATGTTCTCGATGAAACCCTTACATTTCCAATTGACCACAATTAGGCCTTTCCCAAAAAGATGTGTTTGCGTGTCTGTGGCGAAAGGAGCTCTAAGTTGTGTATTCAGTGCTGGAGAGTGACACACTCTACACAGGTTAGACAGCGTTCTTAGAGCACCAACATGCTTAAAATTGAAACTGCTACAAGATGTGTGTAGCATGCTGAATGAAGGCCTTGTCATTTCAAAGAAAGAAGAGGAAACCAAATTCCAGGTAGTGAAACGAGCATGCCAGTATGGGAGATGTGTATGTGGACAGTATCAAGCAGCCGCTCTTTGTGGACACTTGGAAACGGCGCTGTGAAAAAATTTCGTAGGAAGCGAGATTTGGCCAAGGTTGAAAGACTTTCCAAAACCAACCCTAAAGGACTTAGCCCAACAATGAATGTTGCAATAAGCTCCTGCAGGAAAGGTGCTTCAATGACACAACTCCCGAGCAGGTAGCTACATTCTGCACAGTACAAAATGCATATGAATTCCTGGCCGGAAACTCACTCCAGAAGGAAGAAATGCGTGTGTTTCTCTCTGAAAGAACACTCAGCCACTATTCTTTTGCTTGCTCCTTCAAAGTCTTTGCAGAAACGTGTGTTTTCACTGCTGGAATACGTTGTGGGATGCATTGTTTCCATCTCTTGCAAGCCTCATGTTGTTTCTTAGACACTGTGGAAAAACAAGGAGTATGTTTCCCAAATCACTTGTAATCCAGTGAAACGCACACTGCATCACCCTTGCTCAAACACGCTCTTTCTTCTAATGTATTGAGAACATTCAAGAAACCAGAAAAGAAGTGCATTTTGCAGTGAAATTCAGACAGGTATGTTCAAAAGGACATTTCCCTTGGTTGCAGAGTGCAAAAGCACGACTGACTTCATGTTCTCGATGACACCCTTACATTTCCAAGTGACCTGAAGTAGGACTTTCACAAAAAGATGTCTGCGTGTCTGTGCTGAAAGTAGCTCTAAGTTGTGTATTCAGTGCTGGAGAGTGACACACTCTACGTAGGTTACACAGCGTGTTGAGAGCAGCAACATGTTTCAAACTGAAACTGCTACAAGGTGTGTGTAGCATGCGGAAAGAAGGCTTGTCATTTCAAAGAAGGAAGAGGAAACCAAAATCCAGGTAGTGAAACGAGCACACCAGTACGGGAGATGTGCATGTGGACAGTTTCAAGCAGCAGCTCTTTGTGGACACTGGGGAAGAGCGCTGTGAAAAAATTTCGTGCAAAGCAGGATTTGGCCAAAGTTGAAAGACCTTCCAAAACCAGCCCTAAAGACCTTAGCCAAACAATGAATGTTTCATTCAGCTCCTGCAGGAAAGGTGCTTCTATGACACAACCCCCGATCAGGTAGCTACATTCTGCACAGTACAAAATGCAAATGAATTCCAGGCTGAAAACTCTCCACAGAAGAATGAAAGGCATGTGTTTCTCTCTGAACGAACACTCAGCCACTATTCTTTTGCTTGCTCCTTCAAAGTCTTTGTAGAAACGTGTTTTCACTGCTGGAATACGTTGTGGGATGCATTGTTTCAATCTCTTGCAAGCCTCATGTTCTTTCTTAGGCGATGTGGAAAAACAAGGAGGATGTTTCCCAAATCACTTGCAATCCAGAAAAACACACACCGCATCACTCTTGCCCAAGCATGCTCTTTCTCCTAATGCGTTGAGAACATTCAAGAAAGCAGAAAGGAAGAGCATTTTGTAGTGAAATTCAGACTGGCATGTACAAAAAGCCATTTCTTTCGGTTTCAGGGTGTAAAAGCATGATGGTCTTCATGTTCTCGATGAAACCCTTACATTTCCAATTGACCACAATTAGGCCTTTCCCAAAAAGATGTGTTTGCGTGTCTGTGGCGAAAGGAGCTCTAAGTTGTGTATTCAGTGCTGGAGAGTGACACACTCTACACAGGTTAGACAGCGTTCTTAGAGCACCAACATGCTTAAAATTGAAACTGCTACAAGATGTGTGTAGCATGCTGAATGAAGGCCTTGTCATTTCAAAGAAAGAAGAGGAAACCAAATTCCAGGTAGTGAAACGAGCATGCCAGTATGGGAGATGTGTATGTGGACAGTATCAAGCAGCCGCTCTTTGTGGACACTTGGAAACGGCGCTGTGAAAAAATTTCGTAGGAAGCGAGATTTGGCCAAGGTTGAAAGACTTTCCAAAACCAACCCTAAAGGACTTAGCCCAACAATGAATGTTGCAATAAGCTCCTGCAGGAAAGGTGCTTCAATGACACAACTCCCGAGCAGGTAGCTACATTCTGCACAGTACAAAATGCATATGAATTCCTGGCCGGAAACTCACTCCAGAAGGAAGAAATGCGTGTGTTTCTCTCTGAAAGAACACTCAGCCACTATTCTTTTGCTTGCTCCTTCAAAGTCTTTGCAGAAACGTGTGTTTTCACTGCTGGAATACGTTGTGGGATGCATTGTTTCCATCTCTTGCAAGCCTCATGTTGTTTCTTAGACACTGTGGAAAAACAAGGAGTATGTTTCCCAAATCACTTGTAATCCAGTGAAACGCACACTGCATCACCCTTGCTCAAACACGCTCTTTCTTCTAATGTATTGAGAACATTCAAGAAACCAGAAAAGAAGTGCATTTTGCAGTGAAATTCAGACAGGTATGTTCAAAAGGACATTTCCCTTGGTTGCAGAGTGCAAAAGCACGACTGACTTCATGTTCTCGATGACACCCTTACATTTCCAAGTGACCTGAAGTAGGACTTTCACAAAAAGATGTCTGCGTGTCTGTGCTGAAAGTAGCTCTAAGTTGTGTATTCAGTGCTGGAGAGTGACACACTCTACGTAGGTTACACAGCGTGTTGAGAGCAGCAACATGTTTCAAACTGAAACTGCTACAAGGTGTGTGTAGCATGCGGAAAGAAGGCTTGTCATTTCAAAGAAGGAAGAGGAAACCAAAATCCAGGTAGTGAAACGAGCACACCAGTACGGGAGATGTGCATGTGGACAGTTTCAAGCAGCAGCTCTTTGTGGACACTGGGGAAGAGCGCTGTGAAAAAATTTCGTGCAAAGCAGGATTTGGCCAAAGTTGAAAGACCTTCCAAAACCAGCCCTAAAGACCTTAGCCAAACAATGAATGTTTCATTCAGCTCCTGCAGGAAAGGTGCTTCTATGACACAACCCCCGATCAGGTAGCTACATTCTGCACAGTACAAAATGCAAATGAATTCCAGGCTGAAAACTCTCCACAGAAGAATGAAAGGCATGTGTTTCTCTCTGAACGAACACTCAGCCACTATTCTTTTGCTTGCTCCTTCAAAGTCTTTGTAGAAACGTGTTTTCACTGCTGGAATACGTTGTGGGATGCATTGTTTCAATCTCTTGCAAGCCTCATGTTCTTTCTTAGGCGATGTGGAAAAACAAGGAGGATGTTTCCCAAATCACTTGCAATCCAGAAAAACACACACCGCATCACTCTTGCCCAAGCATGCTCTTTCTCCTAATGCGTTGAGAACATTCAAGAAAGCAGAAAGGAAGAGCATTTTGTAGTGAAATTCAGACTGGCATGTACAAAAAGCCATTTCTTTCGGTTTCAGGGTGTAAAAGCATGATGGTCTTCATGTTCTCGATGAAACCCTTACATTTCCAATTGACCACAATTAGGCCTTTCCCAAAAAGATGTGTTTGCGTGTCTGTGGCGAAAGGAGCTCTAAGTTGTGTATTCAGTGCTGGAGAGTGACACACTCTACACAGGTTAGACAGCGTTCTTAGAGCACCAACATGCTTAAAATTGAAACTGCTACAAGATGTGTGTAGCATGCTGAATGAAGGCCTTGTCATTTCAAAGAAAGAAGAGGAAACCAAATTCCAGGTAGTGAAACGAGCATGCCAGTATGGGAGATGTGTATGTGGACAGTATCAAGCAGCCGCTCTTTGTGGACACTTGGAAACGGCGCTGTGAAAAAATTTCGTAGGAAGCGAGATTTGGCCAAGGTTGAAAGACTTTCCAAAACCAACCCTAAAGGACTTAGCCCAACAATGAATGTTGCAATAAGCTCCTGCAGGAAAGGTGCTTCAATGACACAACTCCCGAGCAGGTAGCTACATTCTGCACAGTACAAAATGCATATGAATTCCTGGCCGGAAACTCACTCCAGAAGGAAGAAATGCGTGTGTTTCTCTCTGAAAGAACACTCAGCCACTATTCTTTTGCTTGCTCCTTCAAAGTCTTTGCAGAAACGTGTGTTTTCACTGCTGGAATACGTTGTGGGATGCATTGTTTCCATCTCTTGCAAGCCTCATGTTGTTTCTTAGACACTGTGGAAAAACAAGGAGTATGTTTCCCAAATCACTTGTAATCCAGTGAAACGCACACTGCATCACCCTTGCTCAAACACGCTCTTTCTTCTAATGTATTGAGAACATTCAAGAAACCAGAAAAGAAGTGCATTTTGCAGTGAAATTCAGACAGGTATGTTCAAAAGGACATTTCCCTTGGTTGCAGAGTGCAAAAGCACGACTGACTTCATGTTCTCGATGACACCCTTACATTTCCAAGTGACCTGAAGTAGGACTTTCACAAAAAGATGTCTGCGTGTCTGTGCTGAAAGTAGCTCTAAGTTGTGTATTCAGTGCTGGAGAGTGACACACTCTACGTAGGTTACACAGCGTGTTGAGAGCAGCAACATGTTTCAAACTGAAACTGCTACAAGGTGTGTGTAGCATGCGGAAAGAAGGCTTGTCATTTCAAAGAAGGAAGAGGAAACCAAAATCCAGGTAGTGAAACGAGCACACCAGTACGGGAGATGTGCATGTGGACAGTTTCAAGCAGCAGCTCTTTGTGGACACTGGGGAAGAGCGCTGTGAAAAAATTTCGTGCAAAGCAGGATTTGGCCAAAGTTGAAAGACCTTCCAAAACCAGCCCTAAAGACCTTAGCCAAACAATGAATGTTTCATTCAGCTCCTGCAGGAAAGGTGCTTCTATGACACAACCCCCGATCAGGTAGCTACATTCTGCACAGTACAAAATGCAAATGAATTCCAGGCTGAAAACTCTCCACAGAAGAATGAAAGGCATGTGTTTCTCTCTGAACGAACACTCAGCCACTATTCTTTTGCTTGCTCCTTCAAAGTCTTTGTAGAAACGTGTTTTCACTGCTGGAATACGTTGTGGGATGCATTGTTTCAATCTCTTGCAAGCCTCATGTTCTTTCTTAGGCGATGTGGAAAAACAAGGAGGATGTTTCCCAAATCACTTGCAATCCAGAAAAACACACACCGCATCACTCTTGCCCAAGCATGCTCTTTCTCCTAATGCGTTGAGAACATTCAAGAAAGCAGAAAGGAAGAGCATTTTGTAGTGAAATTCAGACTGGCATGTACAAAAAGCCATTTCTTTCGGTTTCAGGGTGTAAAAGCATGATGGTCTTCATGTTCTCGATGAAACCCTTACATTTCCAATTGACCACAATTAGGCCTTTCCCAAAAAGATGTGTTTGCGTGTCTGTGGCGAAAGGAGCTCTAAGTTGTGTATTCAGTGCTGGAGAGTGACACACTCTACACAGGTTAGACAGCGTTCTTAGAGCACCAACATGCTTAAAATTGAAACTGCTACAAGATGTGTGTAGCATGCTGAATGAAGGCCTTGTCATTTCAAAGAAAGAAGAGGAAACCAAATTCCAGGTAGTGAAACGAGCATGCCAGTATGGGAGATGTGTATGTGGACAGTATCAAGCAGCCGCTCTTTGTGGACACTTGGAAACGGCGCTGTGAAAAAATTTCGTAGGAAGCGAGATTTGGCCAAGGTTGAAAGACTTTCCAAAACCAACCCTAAAGGACTTAGCCCAACAATGAATGTTGCAATAAGCTCCTGCAGGAAAGGTGCTTCAATGACACAACTCCCGAGCAGGTAGCTACATTCTGCACAGTACAAAATGCATATGAATTCCTGGCCGGAAACTCACTCCAGAAGGAAGAAATGCGTGTGTTTCTCTCTGAAAGAACACTCAGCCACTATTCTTTTGCTTGCTCCTTCAAAGTCTTTGCAGAAACGTGTGTTTTCACTGCTGGAATACGTTGTGGGATGCATTGTTTCCATCTCTTGCAAGCCTCATGTTGTTTCTTAGACACTGTGGAAAAACAAGGAGTATGTTTCCCAAATCACTTGTAATCCAGTGAAACGCACACTGCATCACCCTTGCTCAAACACGCTCTTTCTTCTAATGTATTGAGAACATTCAAGAAACCAGAAAAGAAGTGCATTTTGCAGTGAAATTCAGACAGGTATGTTCAAAAGGACATTTCCCTTGGTTGCAGAGTGCAAAAGCACGACTGACTTCATGTTCTCGATGACACCCTTACATTTCCAAGTGACCTGAAGTAGGACTTTCACAAAAAGATGTCTGCGTGTCTGTGCTGAAAGTAGCTCTAAGTTGTGTATTCAGTGCTGGAGAGTGACACACTCTACGTAGGTTACACAGCGTGTTGAGAGCAGCAACATGTTTCAAACTGAAACTGCTACAAGGTGTGTGTAGCATGCGGAAAGAAGGCTTGTCATTTCAAAGAAGGAAGAGGAAACCAAAATCCAGGTAGTGAAACGAGCACACCAGTACGGGAGATGTGCATGTGGACAGTTTCAAGCAGCAGCTCTTTGTGGACACTGGGGAAGAGCGCTGTGAAAAAATTTCGTGCAAAGCAGGATTTGGCCAAAGTTGAAAGACCTTCCAAAACCAGCCCTAAAGACCTTAGCCAAACAATGAATGTTTCATTCAGCTCCTGCAGGAAAGGTGCTTCTATGACACAACCCCCGATCAGGTAGCTACATTCTGCACAGTACAAAATGCAAATGAATTCCAGGCTGAAAACTCTCCACAGAAGAATGAAAGGCATGTGTTTCTCTCTGAACGAACACTCAGCCACTATTCTTTTGCTTGCTCCTTCAAAGTCTTTGTAGAAACGTGTTTTCACTGCTGGAATACGTTGTGGGATGCATTGTTTCAATCTCTTGCAAGCCTCATGTTCTTTCTTAGGCGATGTGGAAAAACAAGGAGGATGTTTCCCAAATCACTTGCAATCCAGAAAAACACACACCGCATCACTCTTGCCCAAGCATGCTCTTTCTCCTAATGCGTTGAGAACATTCAAGAAAGCAGAAAGGAAGAGCATTTTGTAGTGAAATTCAGACTGGCATGTACAAAAAGCCATTTCTTTCGGTTTCAGGGTGTAAAAGCATGATGGTCTTCATGTTCTCGATGAAACCCTTACATTTCCAATTGACCACAATTAGGCCTTTCCCAAAAAGATGTGTTTGCGTGTCTGTGGCGAAAGGAGCTCTAAGTTGTGTATTCAGTGCTGGAGAGTGACACACTCTACACAGGTTAGACAGCGTTCTTAGAGCACCAACATGCTTAAAATTGAAACTGCTACAAGATGTGTGTAGCATGCTGAATGAAGGCCTTGTCATTTCAAAGAAAGAAGAGGAAACCAAATTCCAGGTAGTGAAACGAGCATGCCAGTATGGGAGATGTGTATGTGGACAGTATCAAGCAGCCGCTCTTTGTGGACACTTGGAAACGGCGCTGTGAAAAAATTTCGTAGGAAGCGAGATTTGGCCAAGGTTGAAAGACTTTCCAAAACCAACCCTAAAGGACTTAGCCCAACAATGAATGTTGCAATAAGCTCCTGCAGGAAAGGTGCTTCAATGACACAACTCCCGAGCAGGTAGCTACATTCTGCACAGTACAAAATGCATATGAATTCCTGGCCGGAAACTCACTCCAGAAGGAAGAAATGCGTGTGTTTCTCTCTGAAAGAACACTCAGCCACTATTCTTTTGCTTGCTCCTTCAAAGTCTTTGCAGAAACGTGTGTTTTCACTGCTGGAATACGTTGTGGGATGCATTGTTTCCATCTCTTGCAAGCCTCATGTTGTTTCTTAGACACTGTGGAAAAACAAGGAGTATGTTTCCCAAATCACTTGTAATCCAGTGAAACGCACACTGCATCACCCTTGCTCAAACACGCTCTTTCTTCTAATGTATTGAGAACATTCAAGAAACCAGAAAAGAAGTGCATTTTGCAGTGAAATTCAGACAGGTATGTTCAAAAGGACATTTCCCTTGGTTGCAGAGTGCAAAAGCACGACTGACTTCATGTTCTCGATGACACCCTTACATTTCCAAGTGACCTGAAGTAGGACTTTCACAAAAAGATGTCTGCGTGTCTGTGCTGAAAGTAGCTCTAAGTTGTGTATTCAGTGCTGGAGAGTGACACACTCTACGTAGGTTACACAGCGTGTTGAGAGCAGCAACATGTTTCAAACTGAAACTGCTACAAGGTGTGTGTAGCATGCGGAAAGAAGGCTTGTCATTTCAAAGAAGGAAGAGGAAACCAAAATCCAGGTAGTGAAACGAGCACACCAGTACGGGAGATGTGCATGTGGACAGTTTCAAGCAGCAGCTCTTTGTGGACACTGGGGAAGAGCGCTGTGAAAAAATTTCGTGCAAAGCAGGATTTGGCCAAAGTTGAAAGACCTTCCAAAACCAGCCCTAAAGACCTTAGCCAAACAATGAATGTTTCATTCAGCTCCTGCAGGAAAGGTGCTTCTATGACACAACCCCCGATCAGGTAGCTACATTCTGCACAGTACAAAATGCAAATGAATTCCAGGCTGAAAACTCTCCACAGAAGAATGAAAGGCATGTGTTTCTCTCTGAACGAACACTCAGCCACTATTCTTTTGCTTGCTCCTTCAAAGTCTTTGTAGAAACGTGTTTTCACTGCTGGAATACGTTGTGGGATGCATTGTTTCAATCTCTTGCAAGCCTCATGTTCTTTCTTAGGCGATGTGGAAAAACAAGGAGGATGTTTCCCAAATCACTTGCAATCCAGAAAAACACACACCGCATCACTCTTGCCCAAGCATGCTCTTTCTCCTAATGCGTTGAGAACATTCAAGAAAGCAGAAAGGAAGAGCATTTTGTAGTGAAATTCAGACTGGCATGTACAAAAAGCCATTTCTTTCGGTTTCAGGGTGTAAAAGCATGATGGTCTTCATGTTCTCGATGAAACCCTTACATTTCCAATTGACCACAATTAGGCCTTTCCCAAAAAGATGTGTTTGCGTGTCTGTGGCGAAAGGAGCTCTAAGTTGTGTATTCAGTGCTGGAGAGTGACACACTCTACACAGGTTAGACAGCGTTCTTAGAGCACCAACATGCTTAAAATTGAAACTGCTACAAGATGTGTGTAGCATGCTGAATGAAGGCCTTGTCATTTCAAAGAAAGAAGAGGAAACCAAATTCCAGGTAGTGAAACGAGCATGCCAGTATGGGAGATGTGTATGTGGACAGTATCAAGCAGCCGCTCTTTGTGGACACTTGGAAACGGCGCTGTGAAAAAATTTCGTAGGAAGCGAGATTTGGCCAAGGTTGAAAGACTTTCCAAAACCAACCCTAAAGGACTTAGCCCAACAATGAATGTTGCAATAAGCTCCTGCAGGAAAGGTGCTTCAATGACACAACTCCCGAGCAGGTAGCTACATTCTGCACAGTACAAAATGCATATGAATTCCTGGCCGGAAACTCACTCCAGAAGGAAGAAATGCGTGTGTTTCTCTCTGAAAGAACACTCAGCCACTATTCTTTTGCTTGCTCCTTCAAAGTCTTTGCAGAAACGTGTGTTTTCACTGCTGGAATACGTTGTGGGATGCATTGTTTCCATCTCTTGCAAGCCTCATGTTGTTTCTTAGACACTGTGGAAAAACAAGGAGTATGTTTCCCAAATCACTTGTAATCCAGTGAAACGCACACTGCATCACCCTTGCTCAAACACGCTCTTTCTTCTAATGTATTGAGAACATTCAAGAAACCAGAAAAGAAGTGCATTTTGCAGTGAAATTCAGACAGGTATGTTCAAAAGGACATTTCCCTTGGTTGCAGAGTGCAAAAGCACGACTGACTTCATGTTCTCGATGACACCCTTACATTTCCAAGTGACCTGAAGTAGGACTTTCACAAAAAGATGTCTGCGTGTCTGTGCTGAAAGTAGCTCTAAGTTGTGTATTCAGTGCTGGAGAGTGACACACTCTACGTAGGTTACACAGCGTGTTGAGAGCAGCAACATGTTTCAAACTGAAACTGCTACAAGGTGTGTGTAGCATGCGGAAAGAAGGCTTGTCATTTCAAAGAAGGAAGAGGAAACCAAAATCCAGGTAGTGAAACGAGCACACCAGTACGGGAGATGTGCATGTGGACAGTTTCAAGCAGCAGCTCTTTGTGGACACTGGGGAAGAGCGCTGTGAAAAAATTTCGTGCAAAGCAGGATTTGGCCAAAGTTGAAAGACCTTCCAAAACCAGCCCTAAAGACCTTAGCCAAACAATGAATGTTTCATTCAGCTCCTGCAGGAAAGGTGCTTCTATGACACAACCCCCGATCAGGTAGCTACATTCTGCACAGTACAAAATGCAAATGAATTCCAGGCTGAAAACTCTCCACAGAAGAATGAAAGGCATGTGTTTCTCTCTGAACGAACACTCAGCCACTATTCTTTTGCTTGCTCCTTCAAAGTCTTTGTAGAAACGTGTTTTCACTGCTGGAATACGTTGTGGGATGCATTGTTTCAATCTCTTGCAAGCCTCATGTTCTTTCTTAGGCGATGTGGAAAAACAAGGAGGATGTTTCCCAAATCACTTGCAATCCAGAAAAACACACACCGCATCACTCTTGCCCAAGCATGCTCTTTCTCCTAATGCGTTGAGAACATTCAAGAAAGCAGAAAGGAAGAGCATTTTGTAGTGAAATTCAGACTGGCATGTACAAAAAGCCATTTCTTTCGGTTTCAGGGTGTAAAAGCATGATGGTCTTCATGTTCTCGATGAAACCCTTACATTTCCAATTGACCACAATTAGGCCTTTCCCAAAAAGATGTGTTTGCGTGTCTGTGGCGAAAGGAGCTCTAAGTTGTGTATTCAGTGCTGGAGAGTGACACACTCTACACAGGTTAGACAGCGTTCTTAGAGCACCAACATGCTTAAAATTGAAACTGCTACAAGATGTGTGTAGCATGCTGAATGAAGGCCTTGTCATTTCAAAGAAAGAAGAGGAAACCAAATTCCAGGTAGTGAAACGAGCATGCCAGTATGGGAGATGTGTATGTGGACAGTATCAAGCAGCCGCTCTTTGTGGACACTTGGAAACGGCGCTGTGAAAAAATTTCGTAGGAAGCGAGATTTGGCCAAGGTTGAAAGACTTTCCAAAACCAACCCTAAAGGACTTAGCCCAACAATGAATGTTGCAATAAGCTCCTGCAGGAAAGGTGCTTCAATGACACAACTCCCGAGCAGGTAGCTACATTCTGCACAGTACAAAATGCATATGAATTCCTGGCCGGAAACTCACTCCAGAAGGAAGAAATGCGTGTGTTTCTCTCTGAAAGAACACTCAGCCACTATTCTTTTGCTTGCTCCTTCAAAGTCTTTGCAGAAACGTGTGTTTTCACTGCTGGAATACGCTGTGGGATGCATTGTTTCCATCTCTTGCAAGCCTCATGTTGTTTCTTAGACACTGTGGAAAAACAAGGAGTATGTTTCCCAAATCACTTGTAATCCAGTGAAACGCACACTGCATCACCCTTGCTCAAACACGCTCTTTCTTCTAATGTATTGAGAACATTCAAGAAACCAGAAAAGAAGTGCATTTTGCAGTGAAATTCAGACAGGTATGTTCAAAAGGACATTTCCCTTGGTTGCAGAGTGCAAAAGCACGACTGACTTCATGTTCTCGATGACACCCTTACATTTCCAAGTGACCTGAAGTAGGACTTTCACAAAAAGATGTCTGCGTGTCTGTGCTGAAAGTAGCTCTAAGTTGTGTATTCAGTGCTGGAGAGTGACACACTCTACGTAGGTTACACAGCGTGTTGAGAGCAGCAACATGTTTCAAACTGAAACTGCTACAAGGTGTGTGTAGCATGCGGAAAGAAGGCTTGTCATTTCAAAGAAGGAAGAGGAAACCAAAATCCAGGTAGTGAAACGAGCACACCAGTACGGGAGATGTGCATGTGGACAGTTTCAAGCAGCAGCTCTTTGTGGACACTGGGGAAGAGCGCTGTGAAAAAATTTCGTGCAAAGCAGGATTTGGCCAAAGTTGAAAGACCTTCCAAAACCAGCCCTAAAGACCTTAGCCAAACAATGAATGTTTCATTCAGCTCCTGCAGGAAAGGTGCTTCTATGACACAACCCCCGATCAGGTAGCTACATTCTGCACAGTACAAAATGCAAATGAATTCCAGGCTGAAAACTCTCCACAGAAGAATGAAAGGCATGTGTTTCTCTCTGAACGAACACTCAGCCACTATTCTTTTGCTTGCTCCTTCAAAGTCTTTGTAGAAACGTGTTTTCACTGCTGGAATACGTTGTGGGATGCATTGTTTCAATCTCTTGCAAGCCTCATGTTCTTTCTTAGGCGATGTGGAAAAACAAGGAGGATGTTTCCCAAATCACTTGCAATCCAGAAAAACACACACCGCATCACTCTTGCCCAAGCATGCTCTTTCTCCTAATGCGTTGAGAACATTCAAGAAAGCAGAAAGGAAGAGCATTTTGTAGTGAAATTCAGACTGGCATGTACAAAAAGCCATTTCTTTCGGTTTCAGGGTGTAAAAGCATGATGGTCTTCATGTTCTCGATGAAACCCTTACATTTCCAATTGACCACAATTAGGCCTTTCCCAAAAAGATGTGTTTGCGTGTCTGTGGCGAAAGGAGCTCTAAGTTGTGTATTCAGTGCTGGAGAGTGACACACTCTACACAGGTTAGACAGCGTTCTTAGAGCACCAACATGCTTAAAATTGAAACTGCTACAAGATGTGTGTAGCATGCTGAATGAAGGCCTTGTCATTTCAAAGAAAGAAGAGGAAACCAAATTCCAGGTAGTGAAACGAGCATGCCAGTATGGGAGATGTGTATGTGGACAGTATCAAGCAGCCGCTCTTTGTGGACACTTGGAAACGGCGCTGTGAAAAAATTTCGTAGGAAGCGAGATTTGGCCAAGGTTGAAAGACTTTCCAAAACCAACCCTAAAGGACTTAGCCCAACAATGAATGTTGCAATAAGCTCCTGCAGGAAAGGTGCTTCAATGACACAACTCCCGAGCAGGTAGCTACATTCTGCACAGTACAAAATGCATATGAATTCCTGGCCGGAAACTCACTCCAGAAGGAAGAAATGCGTGTGTTTCTCTCTGAAAGAACACTCAGCCACTATTCTTTTGCTTGCTCCTTCAAAGTCTTTGCAGAAACGTGTGTTTTCACTGCTGGAATACGCTGTGGGATGCATTGTTTCCATCTCTTGCAAGCCTCATGTTGTTTCTTAGACACTGTGGAAAAACAAGGAGTATGTTTCCCAAATCACTTGTAATCCAGTGAAACGCACACTGCATCACCCTTGCTCAAACACGCTCTTTCTTCTAATGTATTGAGAACATTCAAGAAACCAGAAAAGAAGTGCATTTTGCAGTGAAATTCAGACAGGTATGTTCAAAAGGACATTTCCCTTGGTTGCAGAGTGCAAAAGCACGACTGACTTCATGTTCTCGATGACACCCTTACATTTCCAAGTGACCTGAAGTAGGACTTTCACAAAAAGATGTCTGCGTGTCTGTGCTGAAAGTAGCTCTAAGTTGTGTATTCAGTGCTGGAGAGTGACACACTCTACGTAGGTTACACAGCGTGTTGAGAGCAGCAACATGTTTCAAACTGAAACTGCTACAAGGTGTGTGTAGCATGCGGAAAGAAGGCTTGTCATTTCAAAGAAGGAAGAGGAAACCAAAATCCAGGTAGTGAAACGAGCACACCAGTACGGGAGATGTGCATGTGGACAGTTTCAAGCAGCAGCTCTTTGTGGACACTGGGGAAGAGCGCTGTGAAAAAATTTCGTGCAAAGCAGGATTTGGCCAAAGTTGAAAGACCTTCCAAAACCAGCCCTAAAGACCTTAGCCAAACAATGAATGTTTCATTCAGCTCCTGCAGGAAAGGTGCTTCTATGACACAACCCCCGATCAGGTAGCTACATTCTGCACAGTACAAAATGCAAATGAATTCCAGGCTGAAAACTCTCCACAGAAGAATGAAAGGCATGTGTTTCTCTCTGAACGAACACTCAGCCACTATTCTTTTGCTTGCTCCTTCAAAGTCTTTGTAGAAACGTGTTTTCACTGCTGGAATACGTTGTGGGATGCATTGTTTCAATCTCTTGCAAGCCTCATGTTCTTTCTTAGGCGATGTGGAAAAACAAGGAGGATGTTTCCCAAATCACTTGCAATCCAGAAAAACACACACCGCATCACTCTTGCCCAAGCATGCTCTTTCTCCTAATGCGTTGAGAACATTCAAGAAAGCAGAAAGGAAGAGCATTTTGTAGTGAAATTCAGACTGGCATGTACAAAAAGCCATTTCTTTCGGTTTCAGGGTGTAAAAGCATGATGGTCTTCATGTTCTCGATGAAACCCTTACATTTCCAATTGACCACAATTAGGGCTTTCCCAAAAAGATGTGTTTGCGTGTCTGTGGCGAAAGGAGCTCTAAGTTGTGTATTCAGTGCTGGAGAGTGACACACTCTACACAGGTTAGACAGCGTTCTTAGAGCACCAACATGCTTAAAATTGAAACTGCTACAAGATGTGTGTAGCATGCTGAATGAAGGCCTTGTCATTTCAAAGAAAGAAGAGGAAACCAAATTCCAGGTAGTGAAACGAGCATGCCAGTATGGGAGATGTGTATGTGGACAGTATCAAGCAGCCGCTCTTTGTGGACACTTGGAAACGGCGCTGTGAAAAAATTTCGTAGGAAGCGAGATTTGGCCAAGGTTGAAAGACTTTCCAAAACCAACCCTAAAGGACTTAGCCCAACAATGAATGTTGCAATAAGCTCCTGCAGGAAAGGTGCTTCAATGACACAACTCCCGAGCAGGTAGCTACATTCTGCACAGTACAAAATGCATATGAATTCCTGGCCGGAAACTCACTCCAGAAGGAAGAAATGCGTGTGTTTCTCTCTGAAAGAACACTCAGCCACTATTCTTTTGCTTGCTCCTTCAAAGTCTTTGCAGAAACGTGTGTTTTCACTGCTGGAATACGTTGTGGGATGCATTGTTTCCATCTCTTGCAAGCCTCATGTTGTTTCTTAGACACTGTGGAAAAACAAGGAGTATGTTTCCCAAATCACTTGTAATCCAGTGAAACGCACACTGCATCACCCTTGCTCAAACACGCTCTTTCTTCTAATGTATTGAGAACATTCAAGAAACCAGAAAAGAAGTGCATTTTGCAGTGAAATTCAGACAGGTATGTTCAAAAGGACATTTCCCTTGGTTGCAGAGTGCAAAAGCACGACTGACTTCATGTTCTCGATGACACCCTTACATTTCCAAGTGACCTGAAGTAGGACTTTCACAAAAAGATGTCTGCGTGTCTGTGCTGAAAGTAGCTCTAAGTTGTGTATTCAGTGCTGGAGAGTGACACACTCTACGTAGGTTACACAGCGTGTTGAGAGCAGCAACATGTTTCAAACTGAAACTGCTACAAGGTGTGTGTAGCATGCGGAAAGAAGGCTTGTCATTTCAAAGAAGGAAGAGGAAACCAAAATCCAGGTAGTGAAACGAGCACACCAGTATGGGAGATGTGCATGTGGACAGTTTCAAGCAGCAGCTCTTTGTGGACACTGGGGAAGAGCGCTGTGAAAAAATTTCGTGCAAAGCAGGATTTGGCCAAAGTTGAAAGACCTTCCAAAACCAGCCCTAAAGACCTTAGCCAAACAATGAATGTTTCATTCAGCTCCTGCAGGAAAGGTGCTTCTATGACACAACCCCCGATCAGGTAGCTACATTCTGCACAGTACAAAATGCAAATGAATTCCAGGCTGAAAACTCTCCACAGAAGAATGAAAGGCATGTGTTTCTCTCTGAACGAACACTCAGCCACTATTCTTTTGCTTGCTCCTTCAAATTCTTTGTAGAAACGTGTTTTCACTGCTGGAATACGTTGTGGGATGCATTGTTTCAATCTCTTGCAAGCCTCATGTTCTTTCTTAGACGATGTGGAAAAACAAGGAGGATGTTTCCCAAATCACTTGCAATCCAGAAAAACACACACCGCATCACTCTTGCCCAAGCATGCTCTTTCTCCTAATGCGTTGAGAACATTCAAGAAAGCAGAAAGGAAGAGCATTTTGTAGTGAAATTCAGACTGGCATGTACAAAAAGCCATTTCTTTCGGTTTCAGGGTGTAAAAGCATGATGGTCTTCATGTTCTCGATGAAACCCTTACATTTCCAATTGACCACAATTAGGGCTTTCCCAAAAAGATGTGTTTGCGTGTCTGTGGCGAAAGGAGCTCTAAGTTGTGTATTCAGTGCTGGAGAGTGACACACTCTACACAGGTTAGACAGCGTTCTTAGAGCACCAACATGCTTAAAATTGAAACTGCTACAAGATGTGTGTAGCATGCTGAATGAAGGCCTTGTCATTTCAAAGAAAGAAGAGGAAACCAAATTCCAGGTAGTGAAACGAGCATGCCAGTATGGGAGATGTGTATGTGGACAGTTTCAAGCAGCAGCTCTTTGTGGACACTTGGAAACAGCGCTGTGAAAAAATTTCGTAGGAAGCGAGATTTGGCCAAGGTTGAAAGACTTTCCAAAACCAACCCTAAAGGACTTAGCCCAACAATGAATGTTGCAATAAGCTCCTGCAGGAAAGGTGCTTCAATGACACAACTCCCGAGCAGGTAGCTACATTCTGCACAGTACAAAATGCATATGAATTCCTGGCCGGAAACTCACTCCAGAAGGAAGAAATGCGTGTGTTTCTCTCTGAAAGAACACTCAGCCACTATTCTTTTGCTTGCTCCTTCAAAGTCTTTGCAGAAACGTGTGTTTTCACTGCTGGAATACGTTGTGGGATGCATTGTTTCCATCTCTTGCAAGCCTCATGTTGTTTCTTAGACACTGTGGAAAAACAAGGAGTATGTTTCCCAAATCACTTGTAATCCAGTGAAACGCACACTGCATCACCCTTGCTCAAACACTCTCTTTCTTCTAATGTATTGAGAACATTCAAGAAACCAGAAAAGAAGTGCATTTTGCAGTGAAATTCAGACAGGTATGTTCAAAAGGACATTTCCCTTGGTTGCAGAGTGCAAAAGCACGACTGACTTCATGTTCTCGATGACACCCTTACATTTCCAAGTGACCTGAAGTAGGACTTTCACAAAAAGATGTCTGCGTGTCTGTGGTGAAAGTAGCTCTAAGTTGTATATTCACTGCTGGAGAGTGACACACTCTACGTAGGTTACACAGCGTGTTGAGAGCAGCAACATGTTTCAAACTGAAACTGCTACAAGGTGTGTGTAGCATGCGGAAAGAAGGCTTGTCATTTCAAAGAAGGAAGAGGAAACCAAAATCCAGGTAGTGAAACGAGCACACCAGTATGGGAGATGTGCATGTGGACAGTTTCAAGCAGCAGCTCTTTGTGGACACTGGGGAAGAGCGCTGTGAAAAAATTTCGTACAAAGCAGGATTTGGCCAAAGTTGAAAGACCTTCCAAAACCAGCCCTAAAGACCTTAGCCAAACAATGAATGTTTCATTCAGCTCCTGCAGGAAAGGTGCTTCTATGACACAACCCCCGATCAGGTAGCTACATTCTGCACAGTACAAAATGCAAATGAATTCCAGGCTGAAAACTCTCCACAGAAGAATGAAAGGCATGTGTTTCTCTCTGAACGAACACTCAGCCACTATTCTTTTGCTTGCTCCTTCAAAGTCTTTGTAGAAACGTGTTTTCACTGCTGGAATACGTTGTGGGATGCATTGTTTCAATCTCTTGCAAGCCTCATGTTCTTTCTTAGACGATGTGGAAAAACAAGGAGGATGTTTCCCAAATCACTTGCAATCCAGAAAAACACACACCGCATCACTCTTGCCCAAACATGCTCTTTCTCCTAATGCGTTGAGAACATTCAAGAAAGCAGAAAGGAAGAGCATTTTGTAGTGAAATTCAGACTGGCATGTACAAAAAGCCATTTCTTTCGGTTTCAGGGTGTAAAAGCATGATGGTCTTCATGTTCTCGATGAAACCCTTACATTTCCAATTGACCACAATTAGGGCTTTCCCAAAAAGATGTGTTTGCGTGTCTGTGGCGAAAGGAGCTCTAAGTTGTGTATTCAGTGCTGGAGAGTGACACACTCTACACAGGTTAGACAGCGTTCTTAGAGCACCAACATGCTTAAAATTGAAACTGCTACAAGATGTGTGTAGCATGCTGAATGAAGGCCTTGTCATTTCAAAGAAAGAAGAGGAAACCAAATTCCAGGTAGTGAAACGAGCATGCCAGTATGGGAGATGTGTATGTGGACAGTTTCAAGCAGCAGCTCTTTGTGGACACTTGGAAACAGCGCTGTGAAAAAATTTCGTAGGAAGCGAGATTTGGCCAAGGTTGAAAGACTTTCCAAAACCAACCCTAAAGGACTTAGCCCAACAATGAATGTTGCAATAAGCTCCTGCAGGAAAGGTGCTTCAATGACACAACTCCCGAGCAGGTAGCTACATTCTGCACAGTACAAAATGCATATGAATTCCTGGCCGGAAACTCACTCCAGAAGGAAGAAATGCGTGTGTTTCTCTCTGAAAGAACACTCAGCCACTATTCTTTTGCTTGCTCCTTCAAAGTCTTTGCAGAAACGTGTGTTTTCACTGCTGGAATACGCTGTGGGATGCATTGTTTCCATCTCTTGCAAGCCTCATGTTGTTTCTTAGACACTGTGGAAAAACAAGGAGTATGTTTCCCAAATCACTTGTAATCCAGTGAAACGCACACTGCATCACCCTTGCTCAAACACGCTCTTTCTTCTAATGTATTGAGAACATTCAAGAAACCAGAAAAGAAGTGCATTTTGCAGTGAAATTCAGACAGGTATGTTCAAAAGGACATTTCCCTTGGTTGCAGAGTGCAAAAGCACGACTGACTTCATGTTCTCGATGACACCCTTACATTTCCAAGTGACCTGAAGTAGGACTTTCACAAAAAGATGTCTGCGTGTCTGTGCTGAAAGTAGCTCTAAGTTGTGTATTCAGTGCTGGAGAGTGACACACTCTACGTAGGTTACACAGCGTGTTGAGAGCAGCAACATGTTTCAAACTGAAACTGCTACAAGGTGTGTGTAGCATGCGGAAAGAAGGCTTGTCATTTCAAAGAAGGAAGAGGAAACCAAAATCCAGGTAGTGAAACGAGCACACCAGTATGGGAGATGTGCATGTGGACAGTTTCAAGCAGCAGCTCTTTGTGGACACTGGGGAAGAGCGCTGTGAAAAAATTTCGTGCAAAGCAGGATTTGGCCAAAGTTGAAAGACCTTCCAAAACCAGCCCTAAAGACCTTAGCCAAACAATGAATGTTTCATTCAGCTCCTGCAGGAAAGGTGCTTCTATGACACAACCCCCGATCAGGTAGCTACATTCTGCACAGTACAAAATGCAAATGAATTCCAGGCTGAAAACTCTCCACAGAAGAATGAAAGGCATGTGTTTCTCTCTGAACGAACACTCAGCCACTATTCTTTTGCTTGCTCCTTCAAAGTCTTTGTAGAAACGTGTTTTCACTGCTGGAATACGTTGTGGGATGCATTGTTTCAATCTCTTGCAAGCCTCATGTTCTTTCTTAGGCGATGTGGAAAAACAAGGAGGATGTTTCCCAAATCACTTGCAATCCAGAAAAACACACACCGCATCACTCTTGCCCAAGCATGCTCTTTCTCCTAATGCGTTGAGAACATTCAAGAAAGCAGAAAGGAAGAGCATTTTGTAGTGAAATTCAGACTGGCATGTACAAAAAGCCATTTCTTTCGGTTTCAGGGTGTAAAAGCATGATGGTCTTCATGTTCTCGATGAAACCCTTACATTTCCAATTGACCACAATTAGGGCTTTCCCAAAAAGATGTGTTTGCGTGTCTGTGGCGAAAGGAGCTCTAAGTTGTGTATTCAGTGCTGGAGAGTGACACACTCTACACAGGTTAGACAGCGTTCTTAGAGCACCAACATGCTTAAAATTGAAACTGCTACAAGATGTGTGTAGCATGCTGAATGAAGGCCTTGTCATTTCAAAGAAAGAAGAGGAAACCAAATTCCAGGTAGTGAAACGAGCATGCCAGTATGGGAGATGTGTATGTGGACAGTATCAAGCAGCCGCTCTTTGTGGACACTTGGAAACGGCGCTGTGAAAAAATTTCGTAGGAAGCGAGATTTGGCCAAGGTTGAAAGACTTTCCAAAACCAACCCTAAAGGACTTAGCCCAACAATGAATGTTGCAATAAGCTCCTGCAGGAAAGGTGCTTCAATGACACAACTCCCGAGCAGGTAGCTACATTCTGCACAGTACAAAATGCATATGAATTCCTGGCCGGAAACTCACTCCAGAAGGAAGAAATGCGTGTGTTTCTCTCTGAAAGAACACTCAGCCACTATTCTTTTGCTTGCTCCTTCAAAGTCTTTGCAGAAACGTGTGTTTTCACTGCTGGAATACGTTGTGGGATGCATTGTTTCCATCTCTTGCAAGCCTCATGTTGTTTCTTAGACACTGTGGAAAAACAAGGAGTATGTTTCCCAAATCACTTGTAATCCAGTGAAACGCACACTGCATCACCCTTGCTCAAACACGCTCTTTCTTCTAATGTATTGAGAACATTCAAGAAACCAGAAAAGAAGTGCATTTTGCAGTGAAATTCAGACAGGTATGTTCAAAAGGACATTTCCCTTGGTTGCAGAGTGCAAAAGCACGACTGACTTCATGTTCTCGATGACACCCTTACATTTCCAAGTGACCTGAAGTAGGACTTTCACAAAAAGATGTCTGCGTGTCTGTGCTGAAAGTAGCTCTAAGTTGTGTATTCAGTGCTGGAGAGTGACACACTCTACGTAGGTTACACAGCGTGTTGAGAGCAGCAACATGTTTCAAACTGAAACTGCTACAAGGTGTGTGTAGCATGCGGAAAGAAGGCTTGTCATTTCAAAGAAGGAAGAGGAAACCAAAATCCAGGTAGTGAAACGAGCACACCAGTATGGGAGATGTGCATGTGGACAGTTTCAAGCAGCAGCTCTTTGTGGACACTGGGGAAGAGCGCTGTGAAAAAATTTCGTGCAAAGCAGGATTTGGCCAAAGTTGAAAGACCTTCCAAAACCAGCCCTAAAGACCTTAGCCAAACAATGAATGTTTCATTCAGCTCCTGCAGGAAAGGTGCTTCTATGACACAACCCCCGATCAGGTAGCTACATTCTGCACAGTACAAAATGCAAATGAATTCCAGGCTGAAAACTCTCCACAGAAGAATGAAAGGCATGTGTTTCTCTCTGAACGAACACTCAGCCACTATTCTTTTGCTTGCTCCTTCAAAGTCTTTGTAGAAACGTGTTTTCACTGCTGGAATACGTTGTGGGATGCATTGTTTCAATCTCTTGCAAGCCTCATGTTCTTTCTTAGGCGATGTGGAAAAACAAGGAGGATGTTTCCCAAATCACTTGCAATCCAGAAAAACACACACCGCATCACTCTTGCCCAAGCATGCTCTTTCTCCTAATGCGTTGAGAACATTCAAGAAAGCAGAAAGGAAGAGCATTTTGTAGTGAAATTCAGACTGGCATGTACAAAAAGCCATTTCTTTCGGTTTCAGGGTGTAAAAGCATGATGGTCTTCATGTTCTCGATGAAACCCTTACATTTCCAATTGACCACAATTAGGGCTTTCCCAAAAAGATGTGTTTGCGTGTCTGTGGCGAAAGGAGCTCTAAGTTGTGTATTCAGTGCTGGAGAGTGACACACTCTACAGAGGTTAGACAGCGTTCTTAGAGCACCAACATGCTTAAAATTGAAACTGCTACAAGATGTGTGTAGCATGCTGAATGAAGGCCTTGTCATTTCAAAGAAAGAAGAGGAAACCAAATTCCAGGTAGTGAAACGAGCATGCCAGTATGGGAGATGTGTATGTGGACAGTATCAAGCAGCCGCTCTTTGTGGACACTTGGAAACGGCGCTGTGAAAAAATTTCGTAGGAAGCGAGATTTGGCCAAGGTTGAAAGACTTTCCAAAACCAACCCTAAAGGACTTAGCCCAACAATGAATGTTGCAATAAGCTCCTGCAGGAAAGGTGCTTCAATGACACAACTCCCGAGCAGGTAGCTACATTCTGCACAGTACAAAATGCATATGAATTCCTGGCCGGAAACTCACTCCAGAAGGAAGAAATGCGTGTGTTTCTCTCTGAAAGAACACTCAGCCACTATTCTTTTGCTTGCTCCTTCAAAGTCTTTGCAGAAACGTGTGTTTTCACTGCTGGAATACGTTGTGGGATGCATTGTTTCCATCTCTTGCAAGCCTCATGTTGTTTCTTAGACACTGTGGAAAAACAAGGAGTATGTTTCCCAAATCACTTGTAATCCAGTGAAACGCACACTGCATCACCCTTGCTCAAACACGCTCTTTCTTCTAATGTATTGAGAACATTCAAGAAACCAGAAAAGAAGTGCATTTTGCAGTGAAATTCAGACAGGTATGTTCAAAAGGACATTTCCCTTGGTTGCAGAGTGCAAAAGCACGACTGACTTCATGTTCTCGATGACACCCTTACATTTCCAAGTGACCTGAAGTAGGACTTTCACAAAAAGATGTCTGCGTGTCTGTGCTGAAAGTAGCTCTAAGTTGTGTATTCAGTGCTGGAGAGTGACACACTCTACGTAGGTTACACAGCGTGTTGAGAGCAGCAACATGTTTCAAACTGAAACTGCTACAAGGTGTGTGTAGCATGCGGAAAGAAGGCTTGTCATTTCAAAGAAGGAAGAGGAAACCAAAATCCAGGTAGTGAAACGAGCACACCAGTATGGGAGATGTGCATGTGGACAGTTTCAAGCAGCAGCTCTTTGTGGACACTGGGGAAGAGCGCTGTGAAAAAATTTCGTGCAAAGCAGGATTTGGCCAAAGTTGAAAGACCTTCCAAAACCAGCCCTAAAGACCTTAGCCAAACAATGAATGTTTCATTCAGCTCCTGCAGGAAAGGTGCTTCTATGACACAACCCCCGATCAGGTAGCTACATTCTGCACAGTACAAAATGCAAATGAATTCCAGGCTGAAAACTCTCCACAGAAGAATGAAAGGCATGTGTTTCTCTCTGAACGAACACTCAGCCACTATTCTTTTGCTTGCTCCTTCAAAGTCTTTGTAGAAACGTGTTTTCACTGCTGGAATACGTTGTGGGATGCATTGTTTCAATCTCTTGCAAGCCTCATGTTCTTTCTTAGGCGATGTGGAAAAACAAGGAGGATGTTTCCCAAATCACTTGCAATCCAGAAAAACACACACCGCATCACTCTTGCCCAAGCATGCTCTTTCTCCTAATGCGTTGAGAACATTCAAGAAAGCAGAAAGGAAGAGCATTTTGTAGTGAAATTCAGACTGGCATGTACAAAAAGCCATTTCTTTCGGTTTCAGGGTGTAAAAGCATGATGGTCTTCATGTTCTCGATGAAACCCTTACATTTCCAATTGACCACAATTAGGGCTTTCCCAAAAAGATGTGTTTGCGTGTCTGTGGCGAAAGGAGCTCTAAGTTGTGTATTCAGTGCTGGAGAGTGACACACTCTACAGAGGTTAGACAGCGTTCTTAGAGCACCAACATGCTTAAAATTGAAACTGCTACAAGATGTGTGTAGCATGCTGAATGAAGGCCTTGTCATTTCAAAGAAAGAAGAGGAAACCAAATTCCAGGTAGTGAAACGAGCATGCCAGTATGGGAGATGTGTATGTGGACAGTATCAAGCAGCCGCTCTTTGTGGACACTTGGAAACGGCGCTGTGAAAAAATTTCGTAGGAAGCGAGATTTGGCCAAGGTTGAAAGACTTTCCAAAACCAACCCTAAAGGACTTAGCCCAACAATGAATGTTGCAATAAGCTCCTGCAGGAAAGGTGCTTCAATGACACAACTCCCGAGCAGGTAGCTACATTCTGCACAGTACAAAATGCATATGAATTCCTGGCCGGAAACTCACTCCAGAAGGAAGAAATGCGTGTGTTTCTCTCTGAAAGAACACTCAGCCACTATTCTTTTGCTTGCTCCTTCAAAGTCTTTGCAGAAACGTGTGTTTTCACTGCTGGAATACGTTGTGGGATGCATTGTTTCCATCTCTTGCAAGCCTCATGTTGTTTCTTAGACACTGTGGAAAAACAAGGAGTATGTTTCCCAAATCACTTGTAATCCAGTGAAACGCACACTGCATCACCCTTGCTCAAACACGCTCTTTCTTCTAATGTATTGAGAACATTCAAGAAACCAGAAAAGAAGTGCATTTTGCAGTGAAATTCAGACAGGTATGTTCAAAAGGACATTTCCCTTGGTTGCAGAGTGCAAAAGCACGACTGACTTCATGTTCTCGATGACACCCTTACATTTCCAAGTGACCTGAAGTAGGACTTTCACAAAAAGATGTCTGCGTGTCTGTGCTGAAAGTAGCTCTAAGTTGTGTATTCAGTGCTGGAGAGTGACACACTCTACGTAGGTTACACAGCGTGTTGAGAGCAGCAACATGTTTCAAACTGAAACTGCTACAAGGTGTGTGTAGCATGCGGAAAGAAGGCTTGTCATTTCAAAGAAGGAAGAGGAAACCAAAATCCAGGTAGTGAAACGAGCACACCAGTATGGGAGATGTGCATGTGGACAGTTTCAAGCAGCAGCTCTTTGTGGACACTGGGGAAGAGCGCTGTGAAAAAATTTCGTGCAAAGCAGGATTTGGCCAAAGTTGAAAGACCTTCCAAAACCAGCCCTAAAGACCTTAGCCAAACAATGAATGTTTCATTCAGCTCCTGCAGGAAAGGTGCTTCTATGACACAACCCCCGATCAGGTAGCTACATTCTGCACAGTACAAAATGCAAATGAATTCCAGGCTGAAAACTCTCCACAGAAGAATGAAAGGCATGTGTTTCTCTCTGAACGAACACTCAGCCACTATTCTTTTGCTTGCTCCTTCAAAGTCTTTGTAGAAACGTGTTTTCACTGCTGGAATACGTTGTGGGATGCATTGTTTCAATCTCTTGCAAGCCTCATGTTCTTTCTTAGGCGATGTGGAAAAACAAGGAGGATGTTTCCCAAATCACTTGCAATCCAGAAAAACACACACCGCATCACTCTTGCCCAAGCATGCTCTTTCTCCTAATGCGTTGAGAACATTCAAGAAAGCAGAAAGGAAGAGCATTTTGTAGTGAAATTCAGACTGGCATGTACAAAAAGCCATTTCTTTCGGTTTCAGGGTGTAAAAGCATGATGGTCTTCATGTTCTCGATGAAACCCTTACATTTCCAATTGACCACAATTAGGGCTTTCCCAAAAAGATGTGTTTGCGTGTCTGTGGCGAAAGGAGCTCTAAGTTGTGTATTCAGTGCTGGAGAGTGACACACTCTACACAGGTTAGACAGCGTTCTTAGAGCACCAACATGCTTAAAATTGAAACTGCTACAAGATGTGTGTAGCATGCTGAATGAAGGCCTTGTCATTTCAAAGAAAGAAGAGGAAACCAAATTCCAGGTAGTGAAACGAGCATGCCAGTATGGGAGATGTGTATGTGGACAGTATCAAGCAGCCGCTCTTTGTGGACACTTGGAAACGGCGCTGTGAAAAAATTTCGTAGGAAGCGAGATTTGGCCAGGGTTGAAAGACTTTCCAAAACCAACCCTAAAGGACTTAGCCCAACAATGAATGTTGCAATAAGCTCCTGCAGGAAAGGTGCTTCAATGACACAACTCCCGAGCAGGTAGCTACATTCTGCACAGTACAAAATGCATATGAATTCCTGGCCGGAAACTCACTCCAGAAGGAAGAAATGCGTGTGTTTCTCTCTGAAAGAACACTCAGCCACTATTCTTTTGCTTGCTCCTTCAAAGTCTTTGCAGAAACGTGTGTTTTCACTGCTGGAATACGTTGTGGGATGCATTGTTTCCATCTCTTGCAAGCCTCATGTTGTTTCTTAGACACTGTGGAAAAACAAGGAGTATGTTTCCCAAATCACTTGTAATCCAGTGAAACGCACACTGCATCACCCTTGCTCAAACACGCTCTTTCTTCTAATGTATTGAGAACATTCAAGAAACCAGAAAAGAAGTGCATTTTGCAGTGAAATTCAGACAGGTATGTTCAAAAGGACATTTCCCTTGGTTGCAGAGTGCAAAAGCACGACTGACTTCATGTTCTCGATGACACCCTTACATTTCCAAGTGACCTGAAGTAGGACTTTCACAAAAAGATGTCTGCGTGTCTGTGCTGAAAGTAGCTCTAAGTTGTGTATTCAGTGCTGGAGAGTGACACACTCTACGTAGGTTACACAGCGTGTTGAGAGCAGCAACATGTTTCAAACTGAAACTGCTACAAGGTGTGTGTAGCATGCGGAAAGAAGGCTTGTCATTTCAAAGAAGGAAGAGGAAACCAAAATCCAGGTAGTGAAACGAGCACACCAGTATGGGAGATGTGCATGTGGACAGTTTCAAGCAGCAGCTCTTTGTGGACACTGGGGAAGAGCGCTGTGAAAAAATTTCGTGCAAAGCAGGATTTGGCCAAAGTTGAAAGACCTTCCAAAACCAGCCCTAAAGACCTTAGCCAAACAATGAATGTTTCATTCAGCTCCTGCAGGAAAGGTGCTTCTATGACACAACCCCCGATCAGGTAGCTACATTCTGCACAGTACAAAATGCAAATGAATTCCAGGCTGAAAACTCTCCACAGAAGAATGAAAGGCATGTGTTTCTCTCTGAACGAACACTCAGCCACTATTCTTTTGCTTGCTCCTTCAAAGTCTTTGTAGAAACGTGTTTTCACTGCTGGAATACGTTGTGGGATGCATTGTTTCAATCTCTTGCAAGCCTCATGTTCTTTCTTAGGCGATGTGGAAAAACAAGGAGGATGTTTCCCAAATCACTTGCAATCCAGAAAAACACACACCGCATCACTCTTGCCCAAGCATGCTCTTTCTCCTAATGCGTTGAGAACATTCAAGAAAGCAGAAAGGAAGAGCATTTTGTAGTGAAATTCAGACTGGCATGTACAAAAAGCCATTTCTTTCGGTTTCAGGGTGTAAAAGCATGATGGTCTTCATGTTCTCGATGAAACCCTTACATTTCCAATTGACCACAATTAGGGCTTTCCCAAAAAGATGTGTTTGCGTGTCTGTGGCGAAAGGAGCTCTAAGTTGTGTATTCAGTGCTGGAGAGTGACACACTCTACACAGGTTAGACAGCGTTCTTAGAGCACCAACATGCTTAAAATTGAAACTGCTACAAGATGTGTGTAGCATGCTGAATGAAGGCCTTGTCATTTCAAAGAAAGAAGAGGAAACCAAATTCCAGGTAGTGAAACGAGCATGCCAGTATGGGAGATGTGTATGTGGACAGTTTCAAGCAGCAGCTCTTTGTGGACACTTGGAAACAGCGCTGTGAAAAAATTTCGTAGGAAGCGAGATTTGGCCAAGGTTGAAAGACTTTCCAAAACCAACCCTAAAGGACTTAGCCCAACAATGAATGTTGCAATAAGCTCCTGCAGGAAAGGTGCTTCAATGACACAACTCCCGAGCAGGTAGCTACATTCTGCACAGTACAAAATGCATATGAATTCCTGGCCGGAAACTCACTCCAGAAGGAAGAAATGCGTGTGTTTCTCTCTGAAAGAACACTCAGCCACTATTCTTTTGCTTGCTCCTTCAAAGTCTTTGCAGAAACGTGTGTTTTCACTGCTGGAATACGCTGTGGGATGCATTGTTTCCATCTCTTGCAAGCCTCATGTTGTTTCTTAGACACTGTGGAAAAACAAGGAGTATGTTTCCCAAATCACTTGTAATCCAGTGAAACGCACACTGCATCACCCTTGCTCAAACACGCTCTTTCTTCTAATGTATTGAGAACATTCAAGAAACCAGAAAAGAAGTGCATTTTGCAGTGAAATTCAGACAGGTATGTTCAAAAGGACATTTCCCTTGGTTGCAGAGTGCAAAAGCACGACTGACTTCATGTTCTCGATGACACCCTTACATTTCCAAGTGACCTGAAGTAGGACTTTCACAAAAAGATGTCTGCGTGTCTGTGCTGAAAGTAGCTCTAAGTTGTGTATTCAGTGCTGGAGAGTGACACACTCTACGTAGGTTACACAGCGTGTTGAGAGCAGCAACATGTTTCAAACTGAAACTGCTACAAGGTGTGTGTAGCATGCGGAAAGAAGGCTTGTCATTTCAAAGAAGGAAGAGGAAACCAAAATCCAGGTAGTGAAACGAGCACACCAGTATGGGAGATGTGCATGTGGACAGTTTCAAGCAGCAGCTCTTTGTGGACACTGGGGAAGAGCGCTGTGAAAAAATTTCGTGCAAAGCAGGATTTGGCCAAAGTTGAAAGACCTTCCAAAACCAGCCCTAAAGACCTTAGCCAAACAATGAATGTTTCATTCAGCTCCTGCAGGAAAGGTGCTTCTATGACACAACCCCCGATCAGGTAGCTACATTCTGCACAGTACAAAATGCAAATGAATTCCAGGCTGAAAACTCTCCACAGAAGAATGAAAGGCATGTGTTTCTCTCTGAACGAACACTCAGCCACTATTCTTTTGCTTGCTCCTTCAAAGTCTTTGTAGAAACGTGTTTTCACTGCTGGAATACGTTGTGGGATGCATTGTTTCAATCTCTTGCAAGCCTCATGTTCTTTCTTAGGCGATGTGGAAAAACAAGGAGGATGTTTCCCAAATCACTTGCAATCCAGAAAAACACACACCGCATCACTCTTGCCCAAGCATGCTCTTTCTCCTAATGCGTTGAGAACATTCAAGAAAGCAGAAAGGAAGAGCATTTTGTAGTGAAATTCAGACTGGCATGTACAAAAAGCCATTTCTTTCGGTTTCAGGGTGTAAAAGCATGATGGTCTTCATGTTCTCGATGAAACCCTTACATTTCCAATTGACCACAATTAGGGCTTTCCCAAAAAGATGTGTTTGCGTGTCTGTGGCGAAAGGAGCTCTAAGTTGTGTATTCAGTGCTGGAGAGTGACACACTCTACACAGGTTAGACAGCGTTCTTAGAGCACCAACATGCTTAAAATTGAAACTGCTACAAGATGTGTGTAGCATGCTGAATGAAGGCCTTGTCATTTCAAAGAAAGAAGAGGAAACCAAATTCCAGGTAGTGAAACGAGCATGCCAGTATGGGAGATGTGTATGTGGACAGTATCAAGCAGCCGCTCTTTGTGGACACTTGGAAACGGCGCTGTGAAAAAATTTCGTAGGAAGCGAGATTTGGCCAAGGTTGAAAGACTTTCCAAAACCAACCCTAAAGGACTTAGCCCAACAATGAATGTTGCAATAAGCTCCTGCAGGAAAGGTGCTTCAATGACACAACTCCCGAGCAGGTAGCTACATTCTGCACAGTACAAAATGCATATGAATTCCTGGCCGGAAACTCACTCCAGAAGGAAGAAATGCGTGTGTTTCTCTCTGAAAGAACACTCAGCCACTATTCTTTTGCTTGCTCCTTCAAAGTCTTTGCAGAAACGTGTGTTTTCACTGCTGGAATACGTTGTGGGATGCATTGTTTCCATCTCTTGCAAGCCTCATGTTGTTTCTTAGACACTGTGGAAAAACAAGGAGTATGTTTCCCAAATCACTTGTAATCCAGTGAAACGCACACTGCATCACCCTTGCTCAAACACGCTCTTTCTTCTAATGTATTGAGAACATTCAAGAAACCAGAAAAGAAGTGCATTTTGCAGTGAAATTCAGACAGGTATGTTCAAAAGGACATTTCCCTTGGTTGCAGAGTGCAAAAGCACGACTGACTTCATGTTCTCGATGACACCCTTACATTTCCAAGTGACCTGAAGTAGGACTTTCACAAAAAGATGTCTGCGTGTCTGTGCTGAAAGTAGCTCTAAGTTGTGTATTCAGTGCTGGAGAGTGACACACTCTACGTAGGTTACACAGCGTGTTGAGAGCAGCAACATGTTTCAAACTGAAACTGCTACAAGGTGTGTGTAGCATGCGGAAAGAAGGCTTGTCATTTCAAAGAAGGAAGAGGAAACCAAAATCCAGGTAGTGAAACGAGCACACCAGTATGGGAGATGTGCATGTGGACAGTTTCAAGCAGCAGCTCTTTGTGGACACTGGGGAAGAGCGCTGTGAAAAAATTTCGTGCAAAGCAGGATTTGGCCAAAGTTGAAAGACCTTCCAAAACCAGCCCTAAAGACCTTAGCCAAACAATGAATGTTTCATTCAGCTCCTGCAGGAAAGGTGCTTCTATGACACAACCCCCGATCAGGTAGCTACATTCTGCACAGTACAAAATGCAAATGAATTCCAGGCTGAAAACTCTCCACAGAAGAATGAAAGGCATGTGTTTCTCTCTGAACGAACACTCAGCCACTATTCTTTTGCTTGCTCCTTCAAAGTCTTTGTAGAAACGTGTTTTCACTGCTGGAATACGTTGTGGGATGCATTGTTTCAATCTCTTGCAAGCCTCATGTTCTTTCTTAGGCGATGTGGAAAAACAAGGAGGATGTTTCCCAAATCACTTGCAATCCAGAAAAACACACACCGCATCACTCTTGCCCAAGCATGCTCTTTCTCCTAATGCGTTGAGAACATTCAAGAAAGCAGAAAGGAAGAGCATTTTGTAGTGAAATTCAGACTGGCATGTACAAAAAGCCATTTCTTTCGGTTTCAGGGTGTAAAAGCATGATGGTCTTCATGTTCTCGATGAAACCCTTACATTTCCAATTGACCACAATTAGGGCTTTCCCAAAAAGATGTGTTTGCGTGTCTGTGGCGAAAGGAGCTCTAAGTTGTGTATTCAGTGCTGGAGAGTGACACACTCTACACAGGTTAGACAGCGTTCTTAGAGCACCAACATGCTTAAAATTGAAACTGCTACAAGATGTGTGTAGCATGCTGAATGAAGGCCTTGTCATTTCAAAGAAAGAAGAGGAAACCAAATTCCAGGTAGTGAAACGAGCATGCCAGTATGGGAGATGTGTATGTGGACAGTTTCAAGCAGCAGCTCTTTGTGGACACTTGGAAACGGCGCTGTGAAAAAATTTCGTAGGAAGCGAGATTTGGCCAAGGTTGAAAGACTTTCCAAAACCAACCCTAAAGGACTTAGCCCAACAATGAATGTTGCAATAAGCTCCTGCAGGAAAGGTGCTTCAATGACACAACTCCCGAGCAGGTAGCTACATTCTGCACAGTACAAAATGCATATGAATTCCTGGCCGGAAACTCACTCCAGAAGGAAGAAATGCGTGTGTTTCTCTCTGAAAGAACACTCAGCCACTATTCTTTTGCTTGCTCCTTCAAAGTCTTTGCAGAAACGTGTGTTTTCACTGCTGGAATACGCTGTGGGATGCATTGTTTCCATCTCTTGCAAGCCTCATGTTGTTTCTTAGACACTGTGGAAAAACAAGGAGTATGTTTCCCAAATCACTTGTAATCCAGTGAAACGCACACTGCATCACCCTTGCTCAAACACGCTCTTTCTTCTAATGTATTGAGAACATTCAAGAAACCAGAAAAGAAGTGCATTTTGCAGTGAAATTCAGACAGGTATGTTCAAAAGGACATTTCCCTTGGTTGCAGAGTGCAAAAGCACGACTGACTTCATGTTCTCGATGACACCCTTACATTTCCAAGTGACCTGAAGTAGGACTTTCACAAAAAGATGTCTGCGTGTCTGTGCTGAAAGTAGCTCTAAGTTGTGTATTCAGTGCTGGAGAGTGACACACTCTACGTAGGTTACACAGCGTGTTGAGAGCAGCAACATGTTTCAAACTGAAACTGCTACAAGGTGTGTGTAGCATGCGGAAAGAAGGCTTGTCATTTCAAAGAAGGAAGAGGAAACCAAAATCCAGGTAGTGAAACGAGCACACCAGTATGGGAGATGTGCATGTGGACAGTTTCAAGCAGCAGCTCTTTGTGGACACTGGGGAAGAGCGCTGTGAAAAAATTTCGTGCAAAGCAGGATTTGGCCAAAGTTGAAAGACCTTCCAAAACCAGCCCTAAAGACCTTAGCCAAACAATGAATGTTTCATTCAGCTCCTGCAGGAAAGGTGCTTCTATGACACAACCCCCGATCAGGTAGCTACATTCTGCACAGTACAAAATGCAAATGAATTCCAGGCTGAAAACTCTCCACAGAAGAATGAAAGGCATGTGTTTCTCTCTGAACGAACACTCAGCCACTATTCTTTTGCTTGCTCCTTCAAAGTCTTTGTAGAAACGTGTTTTCACTGCTGGAATACGTTGTGGGATGCATTGTTTCAATCTCTTGCAAGCCTCATGTTCTTTCTTAGGCGATGTGGAAAAACAAGGAGGATGTTTCCCAAATCACTTGCAATCCAGAAAAACACACACCGCATCACTCTTGCCCAAGCATGCTCTTTCTCCTAATGCGTTGAGAACATTCAAGAAAGCAGAAAGGAAGAGCATTTTGTAGTGAAATTCAGACTGGCATGTACAAAAAGCCATTTCTTTCGGTTTCAGGGTGTAAAAGCATGATGGTCTTCATGTTCTCGATGAAACCCTTACATTTCCAATTGACCACAATTAGGGCTTTCCCAAAAAGATGTGTTTGCGTGTCTGTGGCGAAAGGAGCTCTAAGTTGTGTATTCAGTGCTGGAGAGTGACACACTCTACACAGGTTAGACAGCGTTCTTAGAGCACCAACATGCTTAAAATTGAAACTGCTACAAGATGTGTGTAGCATGCTGAATGAAGGCCTTGTCATTTCAAAGAAAGAAGAGGAAACCAAATTCCAGGTAGTGAAACGAGCATGCCAGTATGGGAGATGTGTATGTGGACAGTATCAAGCAGCCGCTCTTTGTGGACACTTGGAAACGGCGCTGTGAAAAAATTTCGTAGGAAGCGAGATTTGGCCAAGGTTGAAAGACTTTCCAAAACCAACCCTAAAGGACTTAGCCCAACAATGAATGTTGCAATAAGCTCCTGCAGGAAAGGTGCTTCAATGACACAACTCCCGAGCAGGTAGCTACATTCTGCACAGTACAAAATGCATATGAATTCCTGGCCGGAAACTCACTCCAGAAGGAAGAAATGCGTGTGTTTCTCTCTGAAAGAACACTCAGCCACTATTCTTTTGCTTGCTCCTTCAAAGTCTTTGCAGAAACGTGTGTTTTCACTGCTGGAATACGTTGTGGGATGCATTGTTTCCATCTCTTGCAAGCCTCATGTTGTTTCTTAGACACTGTGGAAAAACAAGGAGTATGTTTCCCAAATCACTTGTAATCCAGTGAAACGCACACTGCATCACCCTTGCTCAAACACGCTCTTTCTTCTAATGTATTGAGAACATTCAAGAAACCAGAAAAGAAGTGCATTTTGCAGTGAAATTCAGACAGGTATGTTCAAAAGGACATTTCCCTTGGTTGCAGAGTGCAAAAGCACGACTGACTTCATGTTCTCGATGACACCCTTACATTTCCAAGTGACCTGAAGTAGGACTTTCACAAAAAGATGTCTGCGTGTCTGTGCTGAAAGTAGCTCTAAGTTGTGTATTCAGTGCTGGAGAGTGACACACTCTACGTAGGTTACACAGCGTGTTGAGAGCAGCAACATGTTTCAAACTGAAACTGCTACAAGGTGTGTGTAGCATGCGGAAAGAAGGCTTGTCATTTCAAAGAAGGAAGAGGAAACCAAAATCCAGGTAGTGAAACGAGCACACCAGTATGGGAGATGTGCATGTGGACAGTTTCAAGCAGCAGCTCTTTGTGGACACTGGGGAAGAGCGCTGTGAAAAAATTTCGTGCAAAGCAGGATTTGGCCAAAGTTGAAAGACCTTCCAAAACCAGCCCTAAAGACCTTAGCCAAACAATGAATGTTTCATTCAGCTCCTGCAGGAAAGGTGCTTCTATGACACAACCCCCGATCAGGTAGCTACATTCTGCACAGTACAAAATGCAAATGAATTCCAGGCTGAAAACTCTCCACAGAAGAATGAAAGGCATGTGTTTCTCTCTGAACGAACACTCAGCCACTATTCTTTTGCTTGCTCCTTCAAAGTCTTTGTAGAAACGTGTTTTCACTGCTGGAATACGTTGTGGGATGCATTGTTTCAATCTCTTGCAAGCCTCATGTTCTTTCTTAGGCGATGTGGAAAAACAAGGAGGATGTTTCCCAAATCACTTGCAATCCAGAAAAACACACACCGCATCACTCTTGCCCAAGCATGCTCTTTCTCCTAATGCGTTGAGAACATTCAAGAAAGCAGAAAGGAAGAGCATTTTGTAGTGAAATTCAGACTGGCATGTACAAAAAGCCATTTCTTTCGGTTTCAGGGTGTAAAAGCATGATGGTCTTCATGTTCTCGATGAAACCCTTACATTTCCAATTGACCACAATTAGGGCTTTCCCAAAAAGATGTGTTTGCGTGTCTGTGGCGAAAGGAGCTCTAAGTTGTGTATTCAGTGCTGGAGAGTGACACACTCTACACAGGTTAGACAGCGTTCTTAGAGCACCAACATGCTTAAAATTGAAACTGCTACAAGATGTGTGTAGCATGCTGAATGAAGGCCTTGTCATTTCAAAGAAAGAAGAGGAAACCAAATTCCAGGTAGTGAAACGAGCATGCCAGTATGGGAGATGTGTATGTGGACAGTATCAAGCAGCCGCTCTTTGTGGACACTTGGAAACGGCGCTGTGAAAAAATTTCGTAGGAAGCGAGATTTGGCCAAGGTTGAAAGACTTTCCAAAACCAACCCTAAAGGACTTAGCCCAACAATGAATGTTGCAATAAGCTCCTGCAGGAAAGGTGCTTCAATGACACAACTCCCGAGCAGGTAGCTACATTCTGCACAGTACAAAATGCATATGAATTCCTGGCCGGAAACTCACTCCAGAAGGAAGAAATGCGTGTGTTTCTCTCTGAAAGAACACTCAGCCACTATTCTTTTGCTTGCTCCTTCAAAGTCTTTGCAGAAACGTGTGTTTTCACTGCTGGAATACGTTGTGGGATGCATTGTTTCCATCTCTTGCAAGCCTCATGTTGTTTCTTAGACACTGTGGAAAAACAAGGAGTATGTTTCCCAAATCACTTGTAATCCAGTGAAACGCACACTGCATCACCCTTGCTCAAACACGCTCTTTCTTCTAATGTATTGAGAACATTCAAGAAACCAGAAAAGAAGTGCATTTTGCAGTGAAATTCAGACAGGTATGTTCAAAAGGACATTTCCCTTGGTTGCAGAGTGCAAAAGCACGACTGACTTCATGTTCTCGATGACACCCTTACATTTCCAAGTGACCTGAAGTAGGACTTTCACAAAAAGATGTCTGCGTGTCTGTGCTGAAAGTAGCTCTAAGTTGTGTATTCAGTGCTGGAGAGTGACACACTCTACGTAGGTTACACAGCGTGTTGAGAGCAGCAACATGTTTCAAACTGAAACTGCTACAAGGTGTGTGTAGCATGCGGAAAGAAGGCTTGTCATTTCAAAGAAGGAAGAGGAAACCAAAATCCAGGTAGTGAAACGAGCACACCAGTATGGGAGATGTGCATGTGGACAGTTTCAAGCAGCAGCTCTTTGTGGACACTGGGGAAGAGCGCTGTGAAAAAATTTCGTGCAAAGCAGGATTTGGCCAAAGTTGAAAGACCTTCCAAAACCAGCCCTAAAGACCTTAGCCAAACAATGAATGTTTCATTCAGCTCCTGCAGGAAAGGTGCTTCTATGACACAACCCCCGATCAGGTAGCTACATTCTGCACAGTACAAAATGCAAATGAATTCCAGGCTGAAAACTCTCCACAGAAGAATGAAAGGCATGTGTTTCTCTCTGAACGAACACTCAGCCACTATTCTTTTGCTTGCTCCTTCAAAGTCTTTGTAGAAACGTGTTTTCACTGCTGGAATACGTTGTGGGATGCATTGTTTCAATCTCTTGCAAGCCTCATGTTCTTTCTTAGGCGATGTGGAAAAACAAGGAGGATGTTTCCCAAATCACTTGCAATCCAGAAAAACACACACCGCATCACTCTTGCCCAAGCATGCTCTTTCTCCTAATGCGTTGAGAACATTCAAGAAAGCAGAAAGGAAGAGCATTTTGTAGTGAAATTCAGACTGGCATGTACAAAAAGCCATTTCTTTCGGTTTCAGGGTGTAAAAGCATGATGGTCTTCATGTTCTCGATGAAACCCTTACATTTCCAATTGACCACAATTAGGGCTTTCCCAAAAAGATGTGTTTGCGTGTCTGTGGCGAAAGGAGCTCTAAGTTGTGTATTCAGTGCTGGAGAGTGACACACTCTACACAGGTTAGACAGCGTTCTTAGAGCACCAACATGCTTAAAATTGAAACTGCTACAAGATGTGTGTAGCATGCTGAATGAAGGCCTTGTCATTTCAAAGAAAGAAGAGGAAACCAAATTCCAGGTAGTGAAACGAGCATGCCAGTATGGGAGATGTGTATGTGGACAGTATCAAGCAGCCGCTCTTTGTGGACACTTGGAAACGGCGCTGTGAAAAAATTTCGTAGGAAGCGAGATTTGGCCAAGGTTGAAAGACTTTCCAAAACCAACCCTAAAGGACTTAGCCCAACAATGAATGTTGCAATAAGCTCCTGCAGGAAAGGTGCTTCAATGACACAACTCCCGAGCAGGTAGCTACATTCTGCACAGTACAAAATGCATATGAATTCCTGGCCGGAAACTCACTCCAGAAGGAAGAAATGCGTGTGTTTCTCTCTGAAAGAACACTCAGCCACTATTCTTTTGCTTGCTCCTTCAAAGTCTTTGCAGAAACGTGTGTTTTCACTGCTGGAATACGTTGTGGGATGCATTGTTTCCATCTCTTGCAAGCCTCATGTTGTTTCTTAGACACTGTGGAAAAACAAGGAGTATGTTTCCCAAATCACTTGTAATCCAGTGAAACGCACACTGCATCACCCTTGCTCAAACACGCTCTTTCTTCTAATGTATTGAGAACATTCAAGAAACCAGAAAAGAAGTGCATTTTGCAGTGAAATTCAGACAGGTATGTTCAAAAGGACATTTCCCTTGGTTGCAGAGTGCAAAAGCACGACTGACTTCATGTTCTCGATGACACCCTTACATTTCCAAGTGACCTGAAGTAGGACTTTCACAAAAAGATGTCTGCGTGTCTGTGCTGAAAGTAGCTCTAAGTTGTGTATTCAGTGCTGGAGAGTGACACACTCTACGTAGGTTACACAGCGTGTTGAGAGCAGCAACATGTTTCAAACTGAAACTGCTACAAGGTGTGTGTAGCATGCGGAAAGAAGGCTTGTCATTTCAAAGAAGGAAGAGGAAACCAAAATCCAGGTAGTGAAACGAGCACACCAGTATGGGAGATGTGCATGTGGACAGTTTCAAGCAGCAGCTCTTTGTGGACACTGGGGAAGAGCGCTGTGAAAAAATTTCGTGCAAAGCAGGATTTGGCCAAAGTTGAAAGACCTTCCAAAACCAGCCCTAAAGACCTTAGCCAAACAATGAATGTTTCATTCAGCTCCTGCAGGAAAGGTGCTTCTATGACACAACCCCCGATCAGGTAGCTACATTCTGCACAGTACAAAATGCAAATGAATTCCAGGCTGAAAACTCTCCACAGAAGAATGAAAGGCATGTGTTTCTCTCTGAACGAACACTCAGCCACTATTCTTTTGCTTGCTCCTTCAAAGTCTTTGTAGAAACGTGTTTTCACTGCTGGAATACGTTGTGGGATGCATTGTTTCAATCTCTTGCAAGCCTCATGTTCTTTCTTAGGCGATGTGGAAAAACAAGGAGGATGTTTCCCAAATCACTTGCAATCCAGAAAAACACACACCGCATCACTCTTGCCCAAGCATGCTCTTTCTCCTAATGCGTTGAGAACATTCAAGAAAGCAGAAAGGAAGAGCATTTTGTAGTGAAATTCAGACTGGCATGTACAAAAAGCCATTTCTTTCGGTTTCAGGGTGTAAAAGCATGATGGTCTTCATGTTCTCGATGAAACCCTTACATTTCCAATTGACCACAATTAGGGCTTTCCCAAAAAGATGTGTTTGCGTGTCTGTGGCGAAAGGAGCTCTAAGTTGTGTATTCAGTGCTGGAGAGTGACACACTCTACACAGGTTAGACAGCGTTCTTAGAGCACCAACATGCTTAAAATTGAAACTGCTACAAGATGTGTGTAGCATGCTGAATGAAGGCCTTGTCATTTCAAAGAAAGAAGAGGAAACCAAATTCCAGGTAGTGAAACGAGCATGCCAGTATGGGAGATGTGTATGTGGACAGTATCAAGCAGCCGCTCTTTGTGGACACTTGGAAACGGCGCTGTGAAAAAATTTCGTAGGAAGCGAGATTTGGCCAGGGTTGAAAGACTTTCCAAAACCAACCCTAAAGGACTTAGCCCAACAATGAATGTTGCAATAAGCTCCTGCAGGAAAGGTGCTTCAATGACACAACTCCCGAGCAGGTAGCTACATTCTGCACAGTACAAAATGCATATGAATTCCTGGCCGGAAACTCACTCCAGAAGGAAGAAATGCGTGTGTTTCTCTCTGAAAGAACACTCAGCCACTATTCTTTTGCTTGCTCCTTCAAAGTCTTTGCAGAAACGTGTGTTTTCACTGCTGGAATACGTTGTGGGATGCATTGTTTCCATCTCTTGCAAGCCTCATGTTGTTTCTTAGACACTGTGGAAAAACAAGGAGTATGTTTCCCAAATCACTTGTAATCCAGTGAAACGCACACTGCATCACCCTTGCTCAAACACGCTCTTTCTTCTAATGTATTGAGAACATTCAAGAAACCAGAAAAGAAGTGCATTTTGCAGTGAAATTCAGACAGGTATGTTCAAAAGGACATTTCCCTTGGTTGCAGAGTGCAAAAGCACGACTGACTTCATGTTCTCGATGACACCCTTACATTTCCAAGTGACCTGAAGTAGGACTTTCACAAAAAGATGTCTGCGTGTCTGTGCTGAAAGTAGCTCTAAGTTGTGTATTCAGTGCTGGAGAGTGACACACTCTACGTAGGTTACACAGCGTGTTGAGAGCAGCAACATGTTTCAAACTGAAACTGCTACAAGGTGTGTGTAGCATGCGGAAAGAAGGCTTGTCATTTCAAAGAAGGAAGAGGAAACCAAAATCCAGGTAGTGAAACGAGCACACCAGTATGGGAGATGTGCATGTGGACAGTTTCAAGCAGCAGCTCTTTGTGGACACTGGGGAAGAGCGCTGTGAAAAAATTTCGTGCAAAGCAGGATTTGGCCAAAGTTGAAAGACCTTCCAAAACCAGCCCTAAAGACCTTAGCCAAACAATGAATGTTTCATTCAGCTCCTGCAGGAAAGGTGCTTCTATGACACAACCCCCGATCAGGTAGCTACATTCTGCACAGTACAAAATGCAAATGAATTCCAGGCTGAAAACTCTCCACAGAAGAATGAAAGGCATGTGTTTCTCTCTGAACGAACACTCAGCCACTATTCTTTTGCTTGCTCCTTCAAAGTCTTTGTAGAAACGTGTTTTCACTGCTGGAATACGTTGTGGGATGCATTGTTTCAATCTCTTGCAAGCCTCATGTTCTTTCTTAGGCGATGTGGAAAAACAAGGAGGATGTTTCCCAAATCACTTGCAATCCAGAAAAACACACACCGCATCACTCTTGCCCAAGCATGCTCTTTCTCCTAATGCGTTGAGAACATTCAAGAAAGCAGAAAGGAAGAGCATTTTGTAGTGAAATTCAGACTGGCATGTACAAAAAGCCATTTCTTTCGGTTTCAGGGTGTAAAAGCATGATGGTCTTCATGTTCTCGATGAAACCCTTACATTTCCAATTGACCACAATTAGGGCTTTCCCAAAAAGATGTGTTTGCGTGTCTGTGGCGAAAGGAGCTCTAAGTTGTGTATTCAGTGCTGGAGAGTGACACACTCTACACAGGTTAGACAGCGTTCTTAGAGCACCAACATGCTTAAAATTGAAACTGCTACAAGATGTGTGTAGCATGCTGAATGAAGGCCTTGTCATTTCAAAGAAAGAAGAGGAAACCAAATTCCAGGTAGTGAAACGAGCATGCCAGTATGGGAGATGTGTATGTGGACAGTATCAAGCAGCCGCTCTTTGTGGACACTTGGAAACGGCGCTGTGAAAAAATTTCGTAGGAAGCGAGATTTGGCCAAGGTTGAAAGACTTTCCAAAACCAACCCTAAAGGACTTAGCCCAACAATGAATGTTGCAATAAGCTCCTGCAGGAAAGGTGCTTCAATGACACAACTCCCGAGCAGGTAGCTACATTCTGCACAGTACAAAATGCATATGAATTCCTGGCCGGAAACTCACTCCAGAAGGAAGAAATGCGTGTGTTTCTCTCTGAAAGAACACTCAGCCACTATTCTTTTGCTTGCTCCTTCAAAGTCTTTGCAGAAACGTGTGTTTTCACTGCTGGAATACGTTGTGGGATGCATTGTTTCCATCTCTTGCAAGCCTCATGTTGTTTCTTAGACACTGTGGAAAAACAAGGAGTATGTTTCCCAAATCACTTGTAATCCAGTGAAACGCACACTGCATCACCCTTGCTCAAACACGCTCTTTCTTCTAATGTATTGAGAACATTCAAGAAACCAGAAAAGAAGTGCATTTTGCAGTGAAATTCAGACAGGTATGTTCAAAAGGACATTTCCCTTGGTTGCAGAGTGCAAAAGCACGACTGACTTCATGTTCTCGATGACACCCTTACATTTCCAAGTGACCTGAAGTAGGACTTTCACAAAAAGATGTCTGCGTGTCTGTGCTGAAAGTAGCTCTAAGTTGTGTATTCAGTGCTGGAGAGTGACACACTCTACGTAGGTTACACAGCGTGTTGAGAGCAGCAACATGTTTCAAACTGAAACTGCTACAAGGTGTGTGTAGCATGCGGAAAGAAGGCTTGTCATTTCAAAGAAGGAAGAGGAAACCAAAATCCAGGTAGTGAAACGAGCACACCAGTATGGGAGATGTGCATGTGGACAGTTTCAAGCAGCAGCTCTTTGTGGACACTGGGGAAGAGCGCTGTGAAAAAATTTCGTGCAAAGCAGGATTTGGCCAAAGTTGAAAGACCTTCCAAAACCAGCCCTAAAGACCTTAGCCAAACAATGAATGTTTCATTCAGCTCCTGCAGGAAAGGTGCTTCTATGACACAACCCCCGATCAGGTAGCTACATTCTGCACAGTACAAAATGCAAATGAATTCCAGGCTGAAAACTCTCCACAGAAGAATGAAAGGCATGTGTTTCTCTCTGAACGAACACTCAGCCACTATTCTTTTGCTTGCTCCTTCAAAGTCTTTGTAGAAACGTGTTTTCACTGCTGGAATACGTTGTGGGATGCATTGTTTCAATCTCTTGCAAGCCTCATGTTCTTTCTTAGGCGATGTGGAAAAACAAGGAGGATGTTTCCCAAATCACTTGCAATCCAGAAAAACACACACCGCATCACTCTTGCCCAAGCATGCTCTTTCTCCTAATGCGTTGAGAACATTCAAGAAAGCAGAAAGGAAGAGCATTTTGTAGTGAAATTCAGACTGGCATGTACAAAAAGCCATTTCTTTCGGTTTCAGGGTGTAAAAGCATGATGGTCTTCATGTTCTCGATGAAACCCTTACATTTCCAATTGACCACAATTAGGGCTTTCCCAAAAAGATGTGTTTGCGTGTCTGTGGCGAAAGGAGCTCTAAGTTGTGTATTCAGTGCTGGAGAGTGACACACTCTACACAGGTTAGACAGCGTTCTTAGAGCACCAACATGCTTAAAATTGAAACTGCTACAAGATGTGTGTAGCATGCTGAATGAAGGCCTTGTCATTTCAAAGAAAGAAGAGGAAACCAAATTCCAGGTAGTGAAACGAGCATGCCAGTATGGGAGATGTGTATGTGGACAGTATCAAGCAGCCGCTCTTTGTGGACACTTGGAAACGGCGCTGTGAAAAAATTTCGTAGGAAGCGAGATTTGGCCAAGGTTGAAAGACTTTCCAAAACCAACCCTAAAGGACTTAGCCCAACAATGAATGTTGCAATAAGCTCCTGCAGGAAAGGTGCTTCAATGACACAACTCCCGAGCAGGTAGCTACATTCTGCACAGTACAAAATGCATATGAATTCCTGGCCGGAAACTCACTCCAGAAGGAAGAAATGCGTGTGTTTCTCTCTGAAAGAACACTCAGCCACTATTCTTTTGCTTGCTCCTTCAAAGTCTTTGCAGAAACGTGTGTTTTCACTGCTGGAATACGTTGTGGGATGCATTGTTTCCATCTCTTGCAAGCCTCATGTTGTTTCTTAGACACTGTGGAAAAACAAGGAGTATGTTTCCCAAATCACTTGTAATCCAGTGAAACGCACACTGCATCACCCTTGCTCAAACACGCTCTTTCTTCTAATGTATTGAGAACATTCAAGAAACCAGAAAAGAAGTGCATTTTGCAGTGAAATTCAGACAGGTATGTTCAAAAGGACATTTCCCTTGGTTGCAGAGTGCAAAAGCACGACTGACTTCATGTTCTCGATGACACCCTTACATTTCCAAGTGACCTGAAGTAGGACTTTCACAAAAAGATGTCTGCGTGTCTGTGCTGAAAGTAGCTCTAAGTTGTGTATTCAGTGCTGGAGAGTGACACACTCTACGTAGGTTACACAGCGTGTTGAGAGCAGCAACATGTTTCAAACTGAAACTGCTACAAGGTGTGTGTAGCATGCGGAAAGAAGGCTTGTCATTTCAAAGAAGGAAGAGGAAACCAAAATCCAGGTAGTGAAACGAGCACACCAGTACGGGAGATGTGCATGTGGACAGTTTCAAGCAGCAGCTCTTTGTGGACACTGGGGAAGAGCGCTGTGAAAAAATTTCGTGCAAAGCAGGATTTGGCCAAAGTTGAAAGACCTTCCAAAACCAGCCCTAAAGACCTTAGCCAAACAATGAATGTTACATTCACCTCCTGCAGGAAAGGTGCTTCTATGACACAACCCCCGATCAGGTAGCTACATTCTGCACAGTACAAAATGCAAATGAATTCCAGGCTGAAAACTCTCCACAGAAGAATGAAAGGCATGTGTTTCTCTCTGAACGAACACTCAGCCACTATTCTTTTGCTTGCTCCTTCAAAGTCTTTGTAGAAACGTGTTTTCACTGCTGGAATACGTTGTGGGATGCATTGTTTCAATCTCTTGCAAGCCTCATGTTCTTTCTTAGGCGATGTGGAAAAACAAGGAGGATGTTTCCCAAATCACTTGCAATCCAGAAAAACACACACCGCATCACTCTTGCCCAAGCATGCTCTTTCTCCTAATGCGTTGAGAACATTCAAGAAAGCAGAAAGGAAGAGCATTTTGTAGTGAAATTCAGACTGGCATGTACAAAAAGCCATTTCTTTCGGTTTCAGGGTGTAAAAGCATGATGGTCTTCATGTTCTCGATGAAACCCTTACATTTCCAATTGACCACAATTAGGGCTTTCCCAAAAAGATGTGTTTGCGTGTCTGTGGCGAAAGGAGCTCTAAGTTGTGTATTCAGTGCTGGAGAGTGACACACTCTACACAGGTTAGACAGCGTTCTTAGAGCACCAACATGCTTAAAATTGAAACTGCTACAAGATGTGTGTAGCATGCTGAATGAAGGCCTTGTCATTTCAAAGAAAGAAGAGGAAACCAAATTCCAGGTAGTGAAACGAGCATGCCAGTATGGGAGATGTGTATGTGGACAGTATCAAGCAGCCGCTCTTTGTGGACACTTGGAAACGGCGCTGTGAAAAAATTTCGTAGGAAGCGAGATTTGGCCAAGGTTGAAAGACTTTCCAAAACCAACCCTAAAGGACTTAGCCCAACAATGAATGTTGCAATAAGCTCCTGCAGGAAAGGTGCTTCAATGACACAACTCCCGAGCAGGTAGCTACATTCTGCACAGTACAAAATGCATATGAATTCCTGGCCGGAAACTCACTCCAGAAGGAAGAAATGCGTGTGTTTCTCTCTGAAAGAACACTCAGCCACTATTCTTTTGCTTGCTCCTTCAAAGTCTTTGCAGAAACGTGTGTTTTCACTGCTGGAATACGTTGTGGGATGCATTGTTTCCATCTCTTGCAAGCCTCATGTTGTTTCTTAGACACTGTGGAAAAACAAGGAGTATGTTTCCCAAATCACTTGTAATCCAGTGAAACGCACACTGCATCACCCTTGCTCAAACACGCTCTTTCTTCTAATGTATTGAGAACATTCAAGAAACCAGAAAAGAAGTGCATTTTGCAGTGAAATTCAGACAGGTATGTTCAAAAGGACATTTCCCTTGGTTGCAGAGTGCAAAAGCACGACTGACTTCATGTTCTCGATGACACCCTTACATTTCCAAGTGACCTGAAGTAGGACTTTCACAAAAAGATGTCTGCGTGTCTGTGCTGAAAGTAGCTCTAAGTTGTGTATTCAGTGCTGGAGAGTGACACACTCTACGTAGGTTACACAGCGTGTTGAGAGCAGCAACATGTTTCAAACTGAAACTGCTACAAGGTGTGTGTAGAATGCGGAAAGAAGGCTTGTCATTTCAAAGAAGGAAGAGGAAACCAAAATCCAGGTAGTGAAACGAGCACACCAGTACGGGAGATGTGCATGTGGACAGTTTCAAGCAGCAGCTCTTTGTGGACACTGGGGAAGAGCGCTGTGAAAAAATTTCGTGCAAAGCAGGATTTGGCCAAAGTTGAAAGACCTTCCAAAACCAGCCCTAAAGACCTTAGCCAAACAATGAATGTTTCATTCAGCTCCTGCAGGAAAGGTGCTTCTATGACACAACCCCCGATCAGGTAGCTACATTCTGCACAGTACAAAATGCAAATGAATTCCAGGCTGAAAACTCTCCACAGAAGAATGAAAGGCATGTGTTTCTCTCTGAACGAACACTCAGCCACTATTCTTTTGCTTGCTCCTTCAAAGTCTTTGTAGAAACGTGTTTTCACTGCTGGAATACGTTGTGGGATGCATTGTTTCAATCTCTTGCAAGCCTCATGTTCTTTCTTAGGCGATGTGGAAAAACAAGGAGGATGTTTCCCAAATCACTTGCAATCCAGAAAAACACACACCGCATCACTCTTGCCCAAGCATGCTCTTTCTCCTAATGCGTTGAGAACATTCAAGAAAGCAGAAAGGAAGAGCATTTTGTAGTGAAATTCAGACTGGCATGTACAAAAAGCCATTTCTTTCGGTTTCAGGGTGTAAAAGCATGATGGTCTTCATGTTCTCGATGAAACCCTTACATTTCCAATTGACCACAATTAGGGCTTTCCCAAAAAGATGTGTTTGCGTGTCTGTGGCGAAAGGAGCTCTAAGTTGTGTATTCAGTGCTGGAGAGTGACACACTCTACACAGGTTAGACAGCGTTCTTAGAGCACCAACATGCTTAAAATTGAAACTGCTACAAGATGTGTGTAGCATGCTGAATGAAGGCCTTGTCATTTCAAAGAAAGAAGAGGAAACCAAATTCCAGGTAGTGAAACGAGCATGCCAGTATGGGAGATGTGTATGTGGACAGTATCAAGCAGCCGCTCTTTGTGGACACTTGGAAACGGCGCTGTGAAAAAATTTCGTAGGAAGCGAGATTTGGCCAAGGTTGAAAGACTTTCCAAAACCAACCCTAAAGGACTTAGCCCAACAATGAATGTTGCAATAAGCTCCTGCAGGAAAGGTGCTTCAATGACACAACTCCCGAGCAGGTAGCTACATTCTGCACAGTACAAAATGCATATGAATTCCTGGCCGGAAACTCACTCCAGAAGGAAGAAATGCGTGTGTTTCTCTCTGAAAGAACACTCAGCCACTATTCTTTTGCTTGCTCCTTCAAAGTCTTTGCAGAAACGTGTGTTTTCACTGCTGGAATACGTTGTGGGATGCATTGTTTCCATCTCTTGCAAGCCTCATGTTGTTTCTTAGACACTGTGGAAAAACAAGGAGTATGTTTCCCAAATCACTTGTAATCCAGTGAAACGCACACTGCATCACCCTTGCTCAAACACGCTCTTTCTTCTAATGTATTGAGAACATTCAAGAAACCAGAAAAGAAGTGCATTTTGCAGTGAAATTCAGACAGGTATGTTCAAAAGGACATTTCCCTTGGTTGCAGAGTGCAAAAGCACGACTGACTTCATGTTCTCGATGACACCCTTACATTTCCAAGTGACCTGAAGTAGGACTTTCACAAAAAGATGTCTGCGTGTCTGTGCTGAAAGTAGCTCTAAGTTGTGTATTCAGTGCTGGAGAGTGACACACTCTACGTAGGTTACACAGCGTGTTGAGAGCAGCAACATGTTTCAAACTGAAACTGCTACAAGGTGTGTGTAGCATGCGGAAAGAAGGCTTGTCATTTCAAAGAAGGAAGAGGAAACCAAAATCCAGGTAGTGAAACGAGCACACCAGTATGGGAGATGTGCATGTGGACAGTTTCAAGCAGCAGCTCTTTGTGGACACTGGGGAAGAGCGCTGTGAAAAAATTTCGTGCAAAGCAGGATTTGGCCAAAGTTGAAAGACCTTCCAAAACCAGCCCTAAAGACCTTAGCCAAACAATGAATGTTTCATTCAGCTCCTGCAGGAAAGGTGCTTCTATGACACAACCCCCGATCAGGTAGCTACATTCTGCACAGTACAAAATGCAAATGAATTCCAGGCTGAAAACTCTCCACAGAAGAATGAAAGGCATGTGTTTCTCTCTGAACGAACACTCAGCCACTATTCTTTTGCTTGCTCCTTCAAAGTCTTTGTAGAAACGTGTTTTCACTGCTGGAATACGTTGTGGGATGCATTGTTTCAATCTCTTGCAAGCCTCATGTTCTTTCTTAGGCGATGTGGAAAAACAAGGAGGATGTTTCCCAAATCACTTGCAATCCAGAAAAACACACACCGCATCACTCTTGCCCAAGCATGCTCTTTCTCCTAATGCGTTGAGAACATTCAAGAAAGCAGAAAGGAAGAGCATTTTGTAGTGAAATTCAGACTGGCATGTACAAAAAGCCATTTCTTTCGGTTTCAGGGTGTAAAAGCATGATGGTCTTCATGTTCTCGATGAAACCCTTACATTTCCAATTGACCACAATTAGGGCTTTCCCAAAAAGATGTGTTTGCGTGTCTGTGGCGAAAGGAGCTCTAAGTTGTGTATTCAGTGCTGGAGAGTGACACACTCTACACAGGTTAGACAGCGTTCTTAGAGCACCAACATGCTTAAAATTGAAACTGCTACAAGATGTGTGTAGCATGCTGAATGAAGGCCTTGTCATTTCAAAGAAAGAAGAGGAAACCAAATTCCAGGTAGTGAAACGAGCATGCCAGTATGGGAGATGTGTATGTGGACAGTATCAAGCAGCCGCTCTTTGTGGACACTTGGAAACGGCGCTGTGAAAAAATTTCGTAGGAAGCGAGATTTGGCCAAGGTTGAAAGACTTTCCAAAACCAACCCTAAAGGACTTAGCCCAACAATGAATGTTGCAATAAGCTCCTGCAGGAAAGGTGCTTCAATGACACAACTCCCGAGCAGGTAGCTACATTCTGCACAGTACAAAATGCATATGAATTCCTGGCCGGAAACTCACTCCAGAAGGAAGAAATGCGTGTGTTTCTCTCTGAAAGAACACTCAGCCACTATTCTTTTGCTTGCTCCTTCAAAGTCTTTGCAGAAACGTGTGTTTTCACTGCTGGAATACGTTGTGGGATGCATTGTTTCCATCTCTTGCAAGCCTCATGTTGTTTCTTAGACACTGTGGAAAAACAAGGAGTATGTTTCCCAAATCACTTGTAATCCAGTGAAACGCACACTGCATCACCCTTGCTCAAACACGCTCTTTCTTCTAATGTATTGAGAACATTCAAGAAACCAGAAAAGAAGTGCATTTTGCAGTGAAATTCAGACAGGTATGTTCAAAAGGACATTTCCCTTGGTTGCAGAGTGCAAAAGCACGACTGACTTCATGTTCTCGATGACACCCTTACATTTCCAAGTGACCTGAAGTAGGACTTTCACAAAAAGATGTCTGCGTGTCTGTGCTGAAAGTAGCTCTAAGTTGTGTATTCAGTGCTGGAGAGTGACACACTCTACGTAGGTTACACAGCGTGTTGAGAGCAGCAACATGTTTCAAACTGAAACTGCTACAAGGTGTGTGTAGCATGCGGAAAGAAGGCTTGTCATTTCAAAGAAGGAAGAGGAAACCAAAATCCAGGTAGTGAAACGAGCACACCAGTATGGGAGATGTGCATGTGGACAGTTTCAAGCAGCAGCTCTTTGTGGACACTGGGGAAGAGCGCTGTGAAAAAATTTCGTGCAAAGCAGGATTTGGCCAAAGTTGAAAGACCTTCCAAAACCAGCCCTAAAGACCTTAGCCAAACAATGAATGTTACATTCAGCTCCTGCAGGAAAGGTGCTTCTATGACACAACCCCCGATCAGGTAGCTACATTCTGCACAGTACAAAATGCAAATGAATTCCAGGCTGAAAACTCTCCACAGAAGAATGAAAGGCATGTGTTTCTCTCTGAACGAACACTCAGCCACTATTCTTTTGCTTGCTCCTTCAAAGTCTTTGTAGAAACGTGTTTTCACTGCTGGAATACGTTGTGGGATGCATTGTTTCAATCTCTTGCAAGCCTCATGTTCTTTCTTAGGCGATGTGGAAAAACAAGGAGGATGTTTCCCAAATCACTTGCAATCCAGAAAAACACACACCGCATCACTCTTGCCCAAGCATGCTCTTTCTCCTAATGCGTTGAGAACATTCAAGAAAGCAGAAAGGAAGAGCATTTTGTAGTGAAATTCAGACTGGCATGTACAAAAAGCCATTTCTTTCGGTTTCAGGGTGTAAAAGCATGATGGTCTTCATGTTCTCGATGAAACCCTTACATTTCCAATTGACCACAATTAGGGCTTTCCCAAAAAGATGTGTTTGCGTGTCTGTGGCGAAAGGAGCTCTAAGTTGTGTATTCAGTGCTGGAGAGTGACACACTCTACACAGGTTAGACAGCGTTCTTAGAGCACCAACATGCTTAAAATTGAAACTGCTACAAGATGTGTGTAGCATGCTGAATGAAGGCCTTGTCATTTCAAAGAAAGAAGAGGAAACCAAATTCCAGGTAGTGAAACGAGCATGCCAGTATGGGAGATGTGTATGTGGACAGTATCAAGCAGCCGCTCTTTGTGGACACTTGGAAACGGCGCTGTGAAAAAATTTCGTAGGAAGCGAGATTTGGCCAAGGTTGAAAGACTTTCCAAAACCAACCCTAAAGGACTTAGCCCAACAATGAATGTTGCAATAAGCTCCTGCAGGAAAGGTGCTTCAATGACACAACTCCCGAGCAGGTAGCTACATTCTGCACAGTACAAAATGCATATGAATTCCTGGCCGGAAACTCACTCCAGAAGGAAGAAATGCGTGTGTTTCTCTCTGAAAGAACACTCAGCCACTATTCTTTTGCTTGCTCCTTCAAAGTCTTTGCAGAAACGTGTGTTTTCACTGCTGGAATACGTTGTGGGATGCATTGTTTCCATCTCTTGCAAGCCTCATGTTGTTTCTTAGACACTGTGGAAAAACAAGGAGTATGTTTCCCAAATCACTTGTAATCCAGTGAAACGCACACTGCATCACCCTTGCTCAAACACGCTCTTTCTTCTAATGTATTGAGAACATTCAAGAAACCAGAAAAGAAGTGCATTTTGCAGTGAAATTCAGACAGGTATGTTCAAAAGGACATTTCCCTTGGTTGCAGAGTGCAAAAGCACGACTGACTTCATGTTCTCGATGACACCCTTACATTTCCAAGTGACCTGAAGTAGGACTTTCACAAAAAGATGTCTGCGTGTCTGTGCTGAAAGTAGCTCTAAGTTGTGTATTCAGTGCTGGAGAGTGACACACTCTACGTAGGTTACACAGCGTGTTGAGAGCAGCAACATGTTTCAAACTGAAACTGCTACAAGGTGTGTGTAGCATGCGGAAAGAAGGCTTGTCATTTCAAAGAAGGAAGAGGAAACCAAAATCCAGGTAGTGAAACGAGCACACCAGTACGGGAGATGTGCATGTGGACAGTTTCAAGCAGCAGCTCTTTGTGGACACTGGGGAAGAGCGCTGTGAAAAAATTTCGTGCAAAGCAGGATTTGGCCAAAGTTGAAAGACCTTCCAAAACCAGCCCTAAAGACCTTAGCCAAACAATGAATGTTTCATTCAGCTCCTGCAGGAAAGGTGCTTCTATGACACAACCCCCGATCAGGTAGCTACATTCTGCACAGTACAAAATGCAAATGAATTCCAGGCTGAAAACTCTCCACAGAAGAATGAAAGGCATGTGTTTCTCTCTGAACGAACACTCAGCCACTATTCTTTTGCTTGCTCCTTCAAAGTCTTTGTAGAAACGTGTTTTCACTGCTGGAATACGTTGTGGGATGCATTGTTTCAATCTCTTGCAAGCCTCATGTTCTTTCTTAGGCGATGTGGAAAAACAAGGAGGATGTTTCCCAAATCACTTGCAATCCAGAAAAACACACACCGCATCACTCTTGCCCAAGCATGCTCTTTCTCCTAATGCGTTGAGAACATTCAAGAAAGCAGAAAGGAAGAGCATTTTGTAGTGAAATTCAGACTGGCATGTACAAAAAGCCATTTCTTTCGGTTTCAGGGTGTAAAAGCATGATGGTCTTCATGTTCTCGATGAAACCCTTACATTTCCAATTGACCACAATTAGGGCTTTCCCAAAAAGATGTGTTTGCGTGTCTGTGGCGAAAGGAGCTCTAAGTTGTGTATTCAGTGCTGGAGAGTGACACACTCTACACAGGTTAGACAGCGTTCTTAGAGCACCAACATGCTTAAAATTGAAACTGCTACAAGATGTGTGTAGCATGCTGAATGAAGGCCTTGTCATTTCAAAGAAAGAAGAGGAAACCAAATTCCAGGTAGTGAAACGAGCATGCCAGTATGGGAGATGTGTATGTGGACAGTATCAAGCAGCCGCTCTTTGTGGACACTTGGAAACGGCGCTGTGAAAAAATTTCGTAGGAAGCGAGATTTGGCCAAGGTTGAAAGACTTTCCAAAACCAACCCTAAAGGACTTAGCCCAACAATGAATGTTGCAATAAGCTCCTGCAGGAAAGGTGCTTCAATGACACAACTCCCGAGCAGGTAGCTACATTCTGCACAGTACAAAATGCATATGAATTCCTGGCCGGAAACTCACTCCAGAAGGAAGAAATGCGTGTGTTTCTCTCTGAAAGAACACTCAGCCACTATTCTTTTGCTTGCTCCTTCAAAGTCTTTGCAGAAACGTGTGTTTTCACTGCTGGAATACGTTGTGGGATGCATTGTTTCCATCTCTTGCAAGCCTCATGTTGTTTCTTAGACACTGTGGAAAAACAAGGAGTATGTTTCCCAAATCACTTGTAATCCAGTGAAACGCACACTGCATCACCCTTGCTCAAACACGCTCTTTCTTCTAATGTATTGAGAACATTCAAGAAACCAGAAAAGAAGTGCATTTTGCAGTGAAATTCAGACAGGTATGTTCAAAAGGACATTTCCCTTGGTTGCAGAGTGCAAAAGCACGACTGACTTCATGTTCTCGATGACACCCTTACATTTCCAAGTGACCTGAAGTAGGACTTTCACAAAAAGATGTCTGCGTGTCTGTGCTGAAAGTAGCTCTAAGTTGTGTATTCAGTGCTGGAGAGTGACACACTCTACGTAGGTTACACAGCGTGTTGAGAGCAGCAACATGTTTCAAACTGAAACTGCTACAAGGTGTGTGTAGCATGCGGAAAGAAGGCTTGTCATTTCAAAGAAGGAAGAGGAAACCAAAATCCAGGTAGTGAAACGAGCACACCAGTATGGGAGATGTGCATGTGGACAGTTTCAAGCAGCAGCTCTTTGTGGACACTGGGGAAGAGCGCTGTGAAAAAATTTCGTGCAAAGCAGGATTTGGCCAAAGTTGAAAGACCTTCCAAAACCAGCCCTAAAGACCTTAGCCAAACAATGAATGTTTCATTCAGCTCCTGCAGGAAAGGTGCTTCTATGACACAACCCCCGATCAGGTAGCTACATTCTGCACAGTACAAAATGCAAATGAATTCCAGGCTGAAAACTCTCCACAGAAGAATGAAAGGCATGTGTTTCTCTCTGAACGAACACTCAGCCACTATTCTTTTGCTTGCTCCTTCAAAGTCTTTGTAGAAACGTGTTTTCACTGCTGGAATACGTTGTGGGATGCATTGTTTCAATCTCTTGCAAGCCTCATGTTCTTTCTTAGGCGATGTGGAAAAACAAGGAGGATGTTTCCCAAATCACTTGCAATCCAGAAAAACACACACCGCATCACTTTTGCCCAAGCATGCTCTTTCTCCTAATGCGTTGAGAACATTCAAGAAAGCAGAAAGGAAGAGCATTTTGTAGTGAAATTCAGACTGGCATGTACAAAAAGCCATTTCTTTCGGTTTCAGGGTGTAAAAGCATGATGGTCTTCATGTTCTCGATGAAACCCTTACATTTCCAATTGACCACAATTAGGGCTTTCCCAAAAAGATGTGTTTGCGTGTCTGTGGCGAAAGGAGCTCTAAGTTGTGTATTCAGTGCTGGAGAGTGACACACTCTACACAGGTTAGACAGCGTTCTTAGAGCACCAACATGCTTAAAATTGAAACTGCTACAAGATGTGTGTAGCATGCTGAATGAAGGCCTTGTCATTTCAAAGAAAGAAGAGGAAACCAAATTCCAGGTAGTGAAACGAGCATGCCAGTATGGGAGATGTGTATGTGGACAGTATCAAGCAGCCGCTCTTTGTGGACACTTGGAAACGGCGCTGTGAAAAAATTTCGTAGGAAGCGAGATTTGGCCAAGGTTGAAAGACTTTCCAAAACCAACCCTAAAGGACTTAGCCCAACAATGAATGTTGCAATAAGCTCCTGCAGGAAAGGTGCTTCAATGACACAACTCCCGAGCAGGTAGCTACATTCTGCACAGTACAAAATGCATATGAATTCCTGGCCGGAAACTCACTCCAGAAGGAAGAAATGCGTGTGTTTCTCTCTGAAAGAACACTCAGCCACTATTCTTTTGCTTGCTCCTTCAAAGTCTTTGCAGAAACGTGTGTTTTCACTGCTGGAATACGTTGTGGGATGCATTGTTTCCATCTCTTGCAAGCCTCATGTTGTTTCTTAGACACTGTGGAAAAACAAGGAGTATGTTTCCCAAATCACTTGTAATCCAGTGAAACGCACACTGCATCACCCTTGCTCAAACACGCTCTTTCTTCTAATGTATTGAGAACATTCAAGAAACCAGAAAAGAAGTGCATTTTGCAGTGAAATTCAGACAGGTATGTTCAAAAGGACATTTCCCTTGGTTGCAGAGTGCAAAAGCACGACTGACTTCATGTTCTCGATGACACCCTTACATTTCCAAGTGACCTGAAGTAGGACTTTCACAAAAAGATGTCTGCGTGTCTGTGCTGAAAGTAGCTCTAAGTTGTGTATTCAGTGCTGGAGAGTGACACACTCTACGTAGGTTACACAGCGTGTTGAGAGCAGCAACATGTTTCAAACTGAAACTGCTACAAGGTGTGTGTAGCATGCGGAAAGAAGGCTTGTCATTTCAAAGAAGGAAGAGGAAACCAAAATCCAGGTAGTGAAACGAGCACACCAGTATGGGAGATGTGCATGTGGACAGTTTCAAGCAGCAGCTCTTTGTGGACACTGGGGAAGAGCGCTGTGAAAAAATTTCGTGCAAAGCAGGATTTGGCCAAAGTTGAAAGACCTTCCAAAACCAGCCCTAAAGACCTTAGCCAAACAATGAATGTTTCATTCAGCTCCTGCAGGAAAGGTGCTTCTATGACACAACCCCCGATCAGGTAGCTACATTCTGCACAGTACAAAATGCAAATGAATTCCAGGCTGAAAACTCTCCACAGAAGAATGAAAGGCATGTGTTTCTCTCTGAACGAACACTCAGCCACTATTCTTTTGCTTGCTCCTTCAAAGTCTTTGTAGAAACGTGTTTTCACTGCTGGAATACGTTGTGGGATGCATTGTTTCAATCTCTTGCAAGCCTCATGTTCTTTCTTAGGCGATGTGGAAAAACAAGGAGGATGTTTCCCAAATCACTTGCAATCCAGAAAAACACACACCGCATCACTTTTGCCCAAGCATGCTCTTTCTCCTAATGCGTTGAGAACATTCAAGAAAGCAGAAAGGAAGAGCATTTTGTAGTGAAATTCAGACTGGCATGTACAAAAAGCCATTTCTTTCGGTTTCAGGGTGTAAAAGCATGATGGTCTTCATGTTCTCGATGAAACCCTTACATTTCCAATTGACCACAATTAGGGCTTTCCCAAAAAGATGTGTTTGCGTGTCTGTGGCGAAAGGAGCTCTAAGTTGTGTATTCAGTGCTGGAGAGTGACACACTCTACACAGGTTAGACAGCGTTCTTAGAGCACCAACATGCTTAAAATTGAAACTGCTACAAGATGTGTGTAGCATGCTGAATGAAGGCCTTGTCATTTCAAAGAAAGAAGAGGAAACCAAATTCCAGGTAGTGAAACGAGCATGCCAGTATGGGAGATGTGTATGTGGACAGTATCAAGCAGCCGCTCTTTGTGGACACTTGGAAACGGCGCTGTGAAAAAATTTCGTAGGAAGCGAGATTTGGCCAAGGTTGAAAGACTTTCCAAAACCAACCCTAAAGGACTTAGCCCAACAATGAATGTTGCAATAAGCTCCTGCAGGAAAGGTGCTTCAATGACACAACTCCCGAGCAGGTAGCTACATTCTGCACAGTACAAAATGCATATGAATTCCTGGCCGGAAACTCACTCCAGAAGGAAGAAATGCGTGTGTTTCTCTCTGAAAGAACACTCAGCCACTATTCTTTTGCTTGCTCCTTCAAAGTCTTTGCAGAAACGTGTGTTTTCACTGCTGGAATACGTTGTGGGATGCATTGTTTCCATCTCTTGCAAGCCTCATGTTGTTTCTTAGACACTGTGGAAAAACAAGGAGTATGTTTCCCAAATCACTTGTAATCCAGTGAAACGCACACTGCATCACCCTTGCTCAAACACGCTCTTTCTTCTAATGTATTGAGAACATTCAAGAAACCAGAAAAGAAGTGCATTTTGCAGTGAAATTCAGACAGGTATGTTCAAAAGGACATTTCCCTTGGTTGCAGAGTGCAAAAGCACGACTGACTTCATGTTCTCGATGACACCCTTACATTTCCAAGTGACCTGAAGTAGGACTTTCACAAAAAGATGTCTGCGTGTCTGTGCTGAAAGTAGCTCTAAGTTGTGTATTCAGTGCTGGAGAGTGACACACTCTACGTAGGTTACACAGCGTGTTGAGAGCAGCAACATGTTTCAAACTGAAACTGCTACAAGGTGTGTGTAGCATGCGGAAAGAAGGCTTGTCATTTCAAAGAAGGAAGAGGAAACCAAAATCCAGGTAGTGAAACGAGCACACCAGTATGGGAGATGTGCATGTGGACAGTTTCAAGCAGCAGCTCTTTGTGGACACTGGGGAAGAGCGCTGTGAAAAAATTTCGTGCAAAGCAGGATTTGGCCAAAGTTGAAAGACCTTCCAAAACCAGCCCTAAAGACCTTAGCCAAACAATGAATGTTTCATTCAGCTCCTGCAGGAAAGGTGCTTCTATGACACAACCCCCGATCAGGTAGCTACATTCTGCACAGTACAAAATGCAAATGAATTCCAGGCTGAAAACTCTCCACAGAAGAATGAAAGGCATGTGTTTCTCTCTGAACGAACACTCAGCCACTATTCTTTTGCTTGCTCCTTCAAAGTCTTTGTAGAAACGTGTTTTCACTGCTGGAATACGTTGTGGGATGCATTGTTTCAATCTCTTGCAAGCCTCATGTTCTTTCTTAGGCGATGTGGAAAAACAAGGAGGATGTTTCCCAAATCACTTGCAATCCAGAAAAACACACACCGCATCACTCTTGCCCAAGCATGCTCTTTCTCCTAATGCGTTGAGAACATTCAAGAAAGCAGAAAGGAAGAGCATTTTGTAGTGAAATTCAGACTGGCATGTACAAAAAGCCATTTCTTTCGGTTTCAGGGTGTAAAAGCATGATGGTCTTCATGTTCTCGATGAAACCCTTACATTTCCAATTGACCACAATTAGGGCTTTCCCAAAAAGATGTGTTTGCGTGTCTGTGGCGAAAGGAGCTCTAAGTTGTGTATTCAGTGCTGGAGAGTGACACACTCTACACAGGTTAGACAGCGTTCTTAGAGCACCAACATGCTTAAAATTGAAACTGCTACAAGATGTGTGTAGCATGCTGAATGAAGGCCTTGTCATTTCAAAGAAAGAAGAGGAAACCAAATTCCAGGTAGTGAAACGAGCATGCCAGTATGGGAGATGTGTATGTGGACAGTATCAAGCAGCCGCTCTTTGTGGACACTTGGAAACGGCGCTGTGAAAAAATTTCGTAGGAAGCGAGATTTGGCCAAGGTTGAAAGACTTTCCAAAACCAACCCTAAAGGACTTAGCCCAACAATGAATGTTGCAATAAGCTCCTGCAGGAAAGGTGCTTCAATGACACAACTCCCGAGCAGGTAGCTACATTCTGCACAGTACAAAATGCATATGAATTCCTGGCCGGAAACTCACTCCAGAAGGAAGAAATGCGTGTGTTTCTCTCTGAAAGAACACTCAGCCACTATTCTTTTGCTTGCTCCTTCAAAGTCTTTGCAGAAACGTGTGTTTTCACTGCTGGAATACGTTGTGGGATGCATTGTTTCCATCTCTTGCAAGCCTCATGTTGTTTCTTAGACACTGTGGAAAAACAAGGAGTATGTTTCCCAAATCACTTGTAATCCAGTGAAACGCACACTGCATCACCCTTGCTCAAACACGCTCTTTCTTCTAATGTATTGAGAACATTCAAGAAACCAGAAAAGAAGTGCATTTTGCAGTGAAATTCAGACAGGTATGTTCAAAAGGACATTTCCCTTGGTTGCAGAGTGCAAAAGCACGACTGACTTCATGTTCTCGATGACACCCTTACATTTCCAAGTGACCTGAAGTAGGACTTTCACAAAAAGATGTCTGCGTGTCTGTGCTGAAAGTAGCTCTAAGTTGTGTATTCAGTGCTGGAGAGTGACACACTCTACGTAGGTTACACAGCGTGTTGAGAGCAGCAACATGTTTCAAACTGAAACTGCTACAAGGTGTGTGTAGCATGCGGAAAGAAGGCTTGTCATTTCAAAGAAGGAAGAGGAAACCAAAATCCAGGTAGTGAAACGAGCACACCAGTATGGGAGATGTGCATGTGGACAGTTTCAAGCAGCAGCTCTTTGTGGACACTGGGGAAGAGCGCTGTGAAAAAATTTCGTGCAAAGCAGGATTTGGCCAAAGTTGAAAGACCTTCCAAAACCAGCCCTAAAGACCTTAGCCAAACAATGAATGTTTCATTCAGCTCCTGCAGGAAAGGTGCTTCTATGACACAACCCCCGATCAGGTAGCTACATTCTGCACAGTACAAAATGCAAATGAATTCCAGGCTGAAAACTCTCCACAGAAGAATGAAAGGCATGTGTTTCTCTCTGAACGAACACTCAGCCACTATTCTTTTGCTTGCTCCTTCAAAGTCTTTGTAGAAACGTGTTTTCACTGCTGGAATACGTTGTGGGATGCATTGTTTCAATCTCTTGCAAGCCTCATGTTCTTTCTTAGGCGATGTGGAAAAACAAGGAGGATGTTTCCCAAATCACTTGCAATCCAGAAAAACACACACCGCATCACTCTTGCCCAAGCATGCTCTTTCTCCTAATGCGTTGAGAACATTCAAGAAAGCAGAAAGGAAGAGCATTTTGTAGTGAAATTCAGACTGGCATGTACAAAAAGCCATTTCTTTCGGTTTCAGGGTGTAAAAGCATGATGGTCTTCATGTTCTCGATGAAACCCTTACATTTCCAATTGACCACAATTAGGGCTTTCCCAAAAAGATGTGTTTGCGTGTCTGTGGCGAAAGGAGCTCTAAGTTGTGTATTCAGTGCTGGAGAGTGACACACTCTACACAGGTTAGACAGCGTTCTTAGAGCACCAACATGCTTAAAATTGAAACTGCTACAAGATGTGTGTAGCATGCTGAATGAAGGCCTTGTCATTTCAAAGAAAGAAGAGGAAACCAAATTCCAGGTAGTGAAACGAGCATGCCAGTATGGGAGATGTGTATGTGGACAGTATCAAGCAGCCGCTCTTTGTGGACACTTGGAAACGGCGCTGTGAAAAAATTTCGTAGGAAGCGAGATTTGGCCAAGGTTGAAAGACTTTCCAAAACCAACCCTAAAGGACTTAGCCCAACAATGAATGTTGCAATAAGCTCCTGCAGGAAAGGTGCTTCAATGACACAACTCCCGAGCAGGTAGCTACATTCTGCACAGTACAAAATGCATATGAATTCCTGGCCGGAAACTCACTCCAGAAGGAAGAAATGCGTGTGTTTCTCTCTGAAAGAACACTCAGCCACTATTCTTTTGCTTGCTCCTTCAAAGTCTTTGCAGAAACGTGTGTTTTCACTGCTGGAATACGTTGTGGGATGCATTGTTTCCATCTCTTGCAAGCCTCATGTTGTTTCTTAGACACTGTGGAAAAACAAGGAGTATGTTTCCCAAATCACTTGTAATCCAGTGAAACGCACACTGCATCACCCTTGCTCAAACACGCTCTTTCTTCTAATGTATTGAGAACATTCAAGAAACCAGAAAAGAAGTGCATTTTGCAGTGAAATTCAGACAGGTATGTTCAAAAGGACATTTCCCTTGGTTGCAGAGTGCAAAAGCACGACTGACTTCATGTTCTCGATGACACCCTTACATTTCCAAGTGACCTGAAGTAGGACTTTCACAAAAAGATGTCTGCGTGTCTGTGCTGAAAGTAGCTCTAAGTTGTGTATTCAGTGCTGGAGAGTGACACACTCTACGTAGGTTACACAGCGTGTTGAGAGCAGCAACATGTTTCAAACTGAAACTGCTACAAGGTGTGTGTAGCATGCGGAAAGAAGGCTTGTCATTTCAAAGAAGGAAGAGGAAACCAAAATCCAGGTAGTGAAACGAGCACACCAGTACGGGAGATGTGCATGTGGACAGTTTCAAGCAGCAGCTCTTTGTGGACACTGGGGAAGAGCGCTGTGAAAAAATTTCGTGCAAAGCAGGATTTGGCCAAAGTTGAAAGACCTTCCAAAACCAGCCCTAAAGACCTTAGCCAAACAATGAATGTTTCATTCAGCTCCTGCAGGAAAGGTGCTTCTATGACACAACCCCCGATCAGGTAGCTACATTCTGCACAGTACAAAATGCAAATGAATTCCAGGCTGAAAACTCTCCACAGAAGAATGAAAGGCATGTGTTTCTCTCTGAACGAACACTCAGCCACTATTCTTTTGCTTGCTCCTTCAAAGTCTTTGTAGAAACGTGTTTTCACTGCTGGAATACGTTGTGGGATGCATTGTTTCAATCTCTTGCAAGCCTCATGTTCTTTCTTAGGCGATGTGGAAAAACAAGGAGGATGTTTCCCAAATCACTTGCAATCCAGAAAAACACACACCGCATCACTCTTGCCCAAGCATGCTCTTTCTCCTAATGCGTTGAGAACATTCAAGAAAGCAGAAAGGAAGAGCATTTTGTAGTGAAATTCAGACTGGCATGTACAAAAAGCCATTTCTTTCGGTTTCAGGGTGTAAAAGCATGATGGTCTTCATGTTCTCGATGAAACCCTTACATTTCCAATTGACCACAATTAGGGCTTTCCCAAAAAGATGTGTTTGCGTGTCTGTGGCGAAAGGAGCTCTAAGTTGTGTATTCAGTGCTGGAGAGTGACACACTCTACACAGGTTAGACAGCGTTCTTAGAGCACCAACATGCTTAAAATTGAAACTGCTACACGATGTGTGTAGCATGCGGAATGAAGGCTTGTCATTTCAAAGAAAGAAGAGGAAACCAAATTCCAGGTAGTGAAACGAACATGCCCCTATGGGAGACGTGCATGTGGAGAGTTTCAAGCAGCAGCTCTTTGTTGACACTTGGAAACAGCGCTGTGAAAAAATTTAGTAGGAAGCGGGATTTGGCCAAAGTTGAAAGAACTTCCAAAATGAAACCTAAAGGACTTAGCCAAACAATGAATGTTGCAATAAGCTCCTGCTGGAAAGATGCTTCAATGACACAACTCCCGAGCAAGTAGCTACATTCTGCACAATACAAAATGCATATGATTTCCTGGCTGTAAACTCACTCCAGAAGGAAGAAATGCGTGTGTTTCTCTCTGAAAGAGCACTCAGCCACTATTCTTTTGCTTTCTCCTTCAAAGTCTTTGTAGAAACCTGTGCTTTCACTGCTGGAATACGTTGTGGGATGCATTGTTTCAATCTCTTGCAAGCCTCATGTTCTTTCTTAGACGATGTGGAAAAACAAGGAGGATGTTTCCCAAATCACTTGCAATCCAGAAAAACACACACTGCATCACTCTTGCCCAAACATGCTCTTTCTCCTAATGCGTTGAGAACATTCAAGAAAGCAGAAAGGAAGAGCATTTGGTAGTGAAATTCAGACTGGCATGTACAAAAAGCCATTTCTTTCGGTTTCAGGGTGTAAAAGCATGATGGTCTTCGTGTTCTCGATGAAACCCTTACATTTCCAAGTGACCACAGTTAGGACTTTCCCAAAAAGATGTGTTTGCGTGTCTGTGGTGAAAGGAGCTCTAAGTTGTGTATTCAGTGCTGGAGAGTGACACACTCTACATAGGTTTAAAAACGTACTTAGAGCATCAACATGCTTAAAATTGAAACTGCTACAAGATGGGTGTAGCGTGCTGAATGAAGGCTTCTCATTTCAAACAAAGAGGAGGAAGCCAAAATCCAGGTAGTGAAACGAGCCCACCAGTATGGGAGATGTGCATGTGGACAGTTTCAAGCAGCAGCTCTTTGTGGACACTTGGAAACAGCACTCTTAAAATATTTCGTACGAAGCAGGATTTGGCCAAAGTTGAAAGACTGTCCAAAACCATCCCTAAAGGACTTAGCCAAACAATGAATGTTGCAGTAAGCTCCTGCAGTAAAGGTGCTTCAATGACACAACTCCCGAGCATGTAGCTACATTCTGCACAGTACAAAATGCATATGAATTCCAGGCTGAAAACTCACTCCAGAAGAAATGCGTGTGTTTCTCTCTGAAAGAACACTGAGCCACTATTCTTTTGCTTGCTCCTTCAAGGTCTTTGTAGAAACGTGTGTTTTCACTGCTGGAATCCGTTGTGGGATGCATTGTTTTAATCTCTTGCAGACCTCATGTTCTTTCTTACACAATATGGAAAAACTCGGATTATGTTTCCCAAATCACTTGAAATCCAGGAAATCGCAACCTGCATCACTCTTGCTCAAACACGCTCTTTCACCTAATGCGTTGAGAACATTCAAGAAAGCAGAAAATAAGGGCCTTTTGCAGTGAATTTCAGACTGGTGTGTACAAAAAGCCATTTATTTCGGTTGCAGAGTGCAAAAGCATGCTTGACTTCATGTTCTCAATGAAACCCTTACATTACCAAGTGACCTGAAGTAGGACTTTCACAAAAACATGTGTTTGCGTGTCTGTGGTGAAAGGAGCTCTAATTTGTGTATTCAGTGCTGGAGAGTGACACACTCTACACAGGTTAGACAGCGTTCTTAGAGCACCAACATGCTTAAAATTGAAACTGCTACAAGATGTGTGTAGCATGCTGAATGAGGGCTTGTCATTTCAAAGAAAGAAGAGGAAACCAAAATCCAGGTACTGAAACGGGCACACCAGTATGGGAGATGTGCATGTGGACAGTTTCAAGCAGCAGCTCCTTCTGGACACTTGGAAACAGCAATGTAATAACATTTCGTTCGAAGCGGGATTTGGCCAAAGTTGAAAGACCTTCCAACACCAACCCTAAAGAACTTAGCCAAATAATGAATGTTGCAATAAGCTCCTGTAGGAAAGGTGCTTCTATGACACAAACCCCGAGCAGGTAGCTACATTCTGAACAGTACAAAATGCATACGAATTTCAGGCTGAAAATTCACTCCAGAAGGAAGAAATGCGCGTGTTTCTCTCTGAAAGAACACTCAGCCACTATTCTTTTGCTTGATCCTTCAAAGTCTTTGTAGAAACGTGTGTTTTCACTGCTGGAATACGTTTTGGGATGCATTGTTTCAATCTCTTGCAGGCCTCATATTCTTTCTTACACAATGTGGAAAAATGCGGATTATGTTTCCCAAATCACTTGAAATCCAGGAAAACTTACCATGCATCAGTCTTGCTCAAACACGCTTTTAACCTAATGCATTGAGAACATTCAAGAAAGCAGAAAAGAAGGGCCCTAACCCTTGGTCCAATCCTAAACCGAACCGTCTCCCTAACCCTACTCCTCAACATAACCCTAACTCTAGGTCCATTCCTAACCCTAATCGTGTACCAACCGTAGCCGTCAACATAACCCTAACCCTAGGTCCAGTCCTAACCCTAATCGTGTATCTAACCTTAGCCCTAAACATAACCCTAACGCTAGGTCCAATCCTAACCCTAATCGTCTATATAACCCTACCCTTCAACATAACCCTAACCCTATCTCCAATCATATCCCAGATCATCATCCGAACCCTAGCCCTCAGCATAACCCTAACCCTAGCTCCAAACCTACCCTAATCGTCTTCTTAACCCTAGCCCTCAACAAAACCCTAACCCTATGTCCAATCCTATCCCTAATCGTTTATCTAAAAATAGCCCTAAATATAACACTAACCCTAGGTACAATCCTAACCCGAACCGTCTCTCTAACATTAGCCCTCAACATAACCCTAACCCTAGGTCCAATCCTAACCCTAATTGTCGACGTAACCCTAGCCCTCAACATAACCCTAACCCTAGGTCCAATCCTAAACCTAATCGTCTATCTAACCCTAGCCCTAAACATAACCCTAACCCTAGGTCCAATCCTAACCCTAATTGTCTATGTAAACCTAGACCTCAACATAACCCTACCCCTAGCTCCAATCCTAACCCTAATCGTCTACCTAACCCTAGCCCTCAACACAACCATAACCCTAGGTCCAATCGTAACCCTAATCAACTCTCTAACCGTAGCCCTCAACATATCCCTAAACCTAGGTCCAATCCGAACACGAACCGTCTCTCTAACCCTATCCCTCAACATAACCCTAACCCTAGGTCCACTCCTAACCCTAATAGTCTCTCAAACCCTAGCCCTCAACATAACCCTAACCTTAGGTACAATCCTAACAGTAATCGTCTATCTAAACCTAGCCCTAAACATAACCCTAACCCTAGATCCAATCCTATCCCTAACCGTCTACCAAACCCTAGGCCTCAACATAACCCTAACCCTAGCACCAATCCTAACCCTAATCATCCCTCTAACATTATCCCTCAACATAATCCTAACCTTGGCTCCAATCCTCACCCTATCGTCTCTCTATTCCTAGCCCTCAATATAACCTTACCCTAGCTCCAATCCAAACCAAATCCGTCTCTCTAAGCCTAGCTCTCAACATAACCCTAACCCTCGGTCCAATCCTAACCCTAACCGTCTCTCTAACCCTAGTCCTCAACATAACCCTAACCCTAGGTCCAATCCTAAACCCTAACCGTCTCTCTAACCCTAGCCCTCAACCTAACCCTAACCCTAGGTCCAATCCTAACCCTAACCGTCTCTCTAACACTAGCCCTCAACATAACCCTAACCCTACGTCAAATCCTAACCCTAACCGTCTCTCTAAACCTAGCGCTAAACATAAACCTAACCCTAGGTCCAATCCTAACCCTAACCGTCTCTCTAACCCTAGCCCTCAACCTAACCTTAACCCTAGGTCTAATCCTAACCCTAACCGTCTCTCTAACCCTAGCCCTCAACATAACCCTAACCCTAGGTCCAATCCTAACCCTAACCGTCTCTCTAACCCTAGCCCTCAACATAACCCTAACCCTAGGTCCAATCCTAACCCTAACCGTCTCTCTAAACCTAGCCCTCAACATAACCCTAACCCTAGGTCCAATCCTAAACCTAACCGTCTCTCTAACCCTAGCCCTCAACCTAACCCTAGCCCTAGGTCCAATCCTAACCCTAACCGTCTCTCTAACCCTAGCCCTCAACATAACCCTAACCCTAGGTCCAATCCTAACCCTAACCGTCTCTCTAACCCTAGCCCTCAACATAACTCTAACGCTAGGTCCAATCCTAACCCTAACCGTCTCTCTAACCCTAGCCCTCAACATAACCCTAACCCTAGGTCCAATCCTCACCCTAATCGTCTCTCTAACCCTAGCCCTCAACATAACCCTAACCCTAGGTCCAAACGTAACCCTAAGCGTCTCTCTAACCCTAGCCCTCAACCTAACCCTAGCCCTAGGTACAATCCTAACCCTAACTGTCTCTCTAACCCTAGCCCTCAACATAACCCTAAACCTAGGACCAATCGTAACCCTAACCGTCTCTCTAACCCTAGCCCTCAACATAACCCTAACCCTAGGTCCAAACCTAACCCTAAGCGTCTCTCTAACCCTAGCCCTCAACCTAACCCTAGCCCTAGGTCCAATCCTAACCCTAACTGCCTCTCTAACCCTAGCCCTCCACATAACCCTGACCCTTGGTCCAATCCTAACCCTAACCGCCACTCTAACCCTAGCCCTCCACATAACCCTAACCCTAGGTCCAATCCTAAACCTAACCGTCTCTCTAACCCTAGCCCTCAACAAAACCCTAACCCTAGGTCCAATCCTAACCCTAACCGTCTCTCTAAACCTAGCCCTCAACATAACCCTAATCCTAGGTCCAATCCTAACCCTAACTGTCTCTCTAACCCTAGCCCTCAACATAACCCTAACCCTAGGTCCAATCCTCACCCTAACCGTCTCTCTAACCCTAGCCCTCAACATAACCCTAACCCTAAGTCCAAAACTAACCCTAAGCGTCTCTCTAACCCTAGCCCTCAACCTAACCCTAGCCCTAGCTCCAATCCTAACCCTAACTGCCTCTCTAACGCTAGCCCTCAACATAACCCTAACCCTTGGTTCAATCCTAACCCTAACCGCCCATCTAACCCTAGCCCTCCACATAACCCTAACCCTAGGTCCAATCCTAACCCTAACCGTCTCTCTAACCCTAGCCCTCAGCATAACCCTAACCCTAGGTCCAATCTTAACCCTAACCCTCTCTCTAAACCTAGGGCTCAACATAACCCTAACCCTAGGTCCAATCGTAACCCTAACCGGATCTCTAACCCTAGCCCTCAACATAACCCTAACCCTAGGTCCAATCCTAACCCTAACCGTCTCTGTAACACTAGCCCTCAACATAACCCTAACCCTAGGTCCAATCATCACCCTAACTGTCTCTCTAACCCTATCCCTCAACATAACCTTAACCCTAGGTCCAATCCTAACCCTAACAGTCTCTCTAAATCTAGCCCTCAACCTAACCCTAGCCATAGGTCCAATCCTAACCCTAACTGCCTCTCTAACCCTAGCCCTCCACATAACCCTAACCCTTGGTCCAATCCTAACCCTAACTGCCTCTCTAACCCTAGCCCTCAACATAACCCTAACCCTAGGTCCAATCCTAACCCTAACCGTCTCTCTAACCCTAGCCCTCAGCATAAACCTAACCCTAGGTCCAATCCTAACGCTAACCGTCTCTCTAACCCTAGCCCTCAACATAACCCTAACCCTAGGTCCAATCCTAACCCTAACCGTCCCTCTAAGCCTAGCCCTCAACATAACCCTAACCCTAGGTCCAATCCTAACCCTAACTGTGTCTCTAACCCTAGCCCTCAACATAACCCTAAACCTAGGACCAATCGTAACCCTAACTGCCTCTCTAACCCTAGCTCTCAACCTAACCCTAGCCCTAGGTCCAATCCTAACCCTAACTGCCTCTCTAACCCTAGCCCTCCACATAACCCTAACCCTTGGTCCAATCCTAACCCTAACTGCCTATCTAACCCTAGCTTTCCACATAACACTAACCCTAGGTCCAATCCTAACCCTAACCGTCTCTCTAACCCTAGCCCTCAACATAACCCTAACCTTAGGTCCAATCCTAACCCTAATCGTCTCTCTAACCCTAGCCCTCAACATAACTCTAACCCTAGGTCCAATCCTAACCCTAACCGTCTCTCTAACCCTAGCCCTCAACATAACCCTAACCCTAGGTCCAATCCTCACCCTAATCGTCTCTCTAACCCTAGCCCTCAACATAACCCTAACCCTAGGACCAAACATAACCCTAAGTGTCTCTCTAACCCTAGTCCTCAACCTAACCCTAGCCCTAGGTCCTATCCTAACCCTAACTGTCTCTCTAACCCTAGCCCTCAACATAACCCTAAACCTAGGACCAATCATAACCCTAACCGTCTCTCTAACCCTAGCCGTCAACATAACCCTAACCCTAGGTCCAAACCTAACCCTAAGCATCTCTCTAATCCTAGCCCTCAACCTAACCCTAGCCCTAGGTCCAATCCTAACCCTAACTGCCTCTCTAACCCTAGCCCTCCACATAACCCTAACCCTTGGTCCAATCTTAACCCTAACCGCCTCTCTATCCCTAGCCCTCCTCATAACCCTAACCCTAGGTCCAATCCTAACGCTAACCGTCTCTCTAACCCTAGCTCTCAGCATAACCCTAACCCTAACCCTAAACCTAGGTCCAATCCTAACCCTAACTGTCTCTCTAACCCTAGCCCTCAACATAACCCTAAACCTAGGACCAATCGTAACCCTAACTGCCTCTCTAACCCTAGCTCTCAACCTAACCCTAGCCCTAGGTCCAATCCTAACCCTAACTGCCTCTCTAACCCTAGCCCTCCACATAACCCTAACCCTTGGTCCAATCCTAACCCTAACCGCCTATCTAACCCTAGCTTTCCACATAACACTAACCCTAGGTCCAATCCTAACCCTAACCGTCTCTCTAACCCTAGCCCTCAGCATAACCCTAACCCTAGGTCCAATCTTAACCCTAACCGTCTCTCTAAACCTAGCCCTCAACATAACCCTAACCCTAGGTCCAATCCTAACCCTAACCGTCTCTCTAACCCTAGCCCTCAACATAACCCTAACCCTAGGTCCAATCCTAACCCTAACCGTCTCTGTAACACTAGCCCTCAACATAAGCCTAACCCTAGGTCCATTCATTACCCTCACTGTGTCTCTATCCCTAGCCCTCAACATAACCCTAACCCTAGGTCCAATCCTAACCCTAACAGTCTCTCTAAACCTAGCTCTCAACCTAACCCTAGCCCTAGGTCCAATCCTAACCCTAACCGTCTCTCTAAGCCTAGCCCTCAACATAACCCTAACCCTAGGTCCAATCCTAACGCTAACTGTCTCTCTAAACCTAGCCCTCAACATAACCCTAAACCTAGAACCAATCGTAACCCTAACCGTCTCTCTAACCCTAGCCCTCAACATAACCCTAACCCTAGGTCCAATCCTAACCCTAACCGTCTCTCTAACCCTAGCCCTCAACATAACCCTAACCCTAGGTCCAATCCTAACCCTAACCGTCTCTCTAACCCTAGCCCTCAGCATACCTGTAACCCTAGGTCCAATCCTAACCCTAACCGTCTCTCTAACCCTAGCCCTCAACATAACCCTAACCCTAGGTCCAATCCTCACCCTAACAGTCTCTCTAACCCTAGCCCTCAACATAACCCTAACCCTAGGGCAAATCCTAACCCTAACAGTCTCTCTAACCCTAGCCCTCAACCTAACCCTAGCCCTAGGTCCAATCCTAACCCTAACCCTCTCTCTAACCCTAGCCCTCAATATAACCCTAACCCTAAGTCCAAACCTAACCCTAAGCGTCTCTCTAACCCTAGCCCTCAACCTAACCCTAGCTCTAGGTCCAATCCTAACCCTAACTGCCTCTCTAACCCTAGCCCTCAACATAACCCTAACCCTTGGTCCAATCCTAACCCTAACCGCCTATATAACTCTAGCCCTCCACATAACCCTAACCCTAGGTCCCATCCTAACCCTAACCGTCTCTCTAACCCTAGCCCTCAGCATAACCCTAACCCTAGGTCCAATCTTAACCCTAACCATCTCTCTAAACCTAGCCCTCAACATAACCCTAACCCTAGGTCCAATCCTAACCCTAACCGTCTCTCTAACCCTAGCCCTCAACATAACCCTAACCCTAGGTCCAATCCTAACCCTAACCGTCTCTGTAACACTAGCCCTCAACATAACACTAACCCTAGGTCCAATCATCACCCTAACTGTCTCTCTAACCCTAGCCCTCAACATAACCCTAACCCTAGGTCCAATCCTAACCCTAACAGTCTCTCTAAACCTAGCCCTCAACCTAACCCTAGCCATAGGTCCAATCCTAACCCTAACCACCTCTCAAACCCTAGCCCTCCACATAACCCTAACCCTAGGTCCAATCCTAACACTAACCGTCTCTCTATCCGTAGCCCTCAGCATAACCCTAACCCTAGGTCCAATCCTAACCCTAACCGTCTCTCTAAGCCTAGCCCTCAACATAACCCTAACCCTAGGTCCAAACCTAACCCTAACTGTCCCTCTAACCCTAGCCCTCAACATAACCCTAACCCTAGGTCCAATCCTAACCCTAACCGTCTCTCTAACCCTAGACCTCAACATAACCCTAACCCTAGGTCCAATCCTAACCCTAACCGTCTCTCTAACCCTAGACCTCAACATAACTCTAACCCTAGGTCCAATCCTTACCCCAACCGTCTCTCTAACCCTAGCCCTCAAGATAACCCTAACCCTAGGTCCAATCCTCACCCTAACCGTCTCTCTAACCCTAGCACTCAACATAACCCTAACCCTACGTCCAATCCTAACAGTAACCGTCTCTCTAAGCCTAGCCCTCAACATAACCCTAACCCTAGGTTCAATCCTAACCCTAACTGTCTCTCTAAACCTAGCCCTCAACATATCCCTAAACCTAGAACCAATCGTAACCCTAACCGTCTCTCTAACCCGAGCCCTCAACCTAACACTAACCCTAGGTCGAATCCTAACCCTAACCGTCTCTCTAAACCTAGCCCCCAACACAACCCTAACCCTAGGTCCAATCCTAACCCTAACCGTCTCTCTAACCCTAGTCCTCAACATAACCCTAACCCTAGGTCCAATCCTAAACCCTAACCGTCTCTCTAACCCTAGCCCTCAACCTAACCCTAACCCTAGGTCCAATCCTAACCCTAACCGTCTCTCTAACACTAGCCCTCAACATAACCCTAACCCTACGTCAAATCCTAACCCTAACCGTCTCTCTAACCCTAGCCCTCAACATAACCCTAACCCTAGGTCCAATCCTAACCCTAACCGTCTCTCTAACCCTACCCCTCAACATAACCCTAACCCTAGGGCCAATCCTAACCCTAACCGTCTCTCTAACCCTAGCCCTCAACCTAACCTTAACCCTAGGTCTAATCCTAACCCTAAACGTCTCTCTAACCCTAGCCCTCAACATAACCCTAACCCTAGGTCCAATCCTAAACGTAACCGTCTCTCTAACCCTAGCCCTCAGCATAACTCTAACCCTAGGTCCAATCCTAATCCTAACCGTCTCTCTAACCCTAGCCCTCAACATAAACCTAACCCTAGTCCAATCCTCACCCTAACCGTCTCTCTACCTCTAGCCCTCAACATAACCCTAACCCTAGGTCCAATCCTAACCCTAACCGTCTCTCTAACCCTAGCCCTCAACATAACCCTAACCCTAGGTCCAATCCTAACCCTAACCGTCTCTCTAACCCTAGCCCTCAACCTAACCCTAGCCCTAGGTCCAATCCGAACCCTAACAGTCTCTCTAACCCTAGCCCTCAACATAACCCTAACCCTAGGTCCAATCCTAACCCTAACCGTCTCTCTAACCCTAGCCCTCAACATAACTCTAACGCTAGGTCCAATCCTAACCCTAACAGTCTCTCTAACCCTAGCCCTCAACATAACCCTAACCCTAGGTAAAATCCTCACCCTAATCGTCTCTCTAACCCTAGCCCTCAACATAACCCTCACCGTAGGTCCAAACGTAACCCTAAGCGTCTCTCTAACCCTAGCCCTCAACCTAACCCTAGCCCTAGGTCCAATCCTAACCCTAACTGCCTCTCTAACCCTAGCCCTCCACATAACCCTAACCCTTGGTCCAATCCTAACCCTAACCGCCGCTCTAACCCTAGCCCTCCACATAACCCTAACCCTAGGTCCAATCCTAACTCTAACCGTCACTCTAACCCTAGCCCTCAGCATAACCCTAACCCTAACCCTAACCCTAGGTCCAATCCTAACCCTAACTGTCTCTTAAACCTAGCCCTCAACATAACCCTAACCCTAGGTCCAATCCTAACCCTAACCGTCTCTCTAACCCTAGCCCTCAACGTAACACTAACCCTAGGTCCAATCCTAACCCGAACCGTCTCTCTAACCCTAGCCCTCAACATAACCCTAATCCTATATCCAATCCTAAACCCTAACCGTCTCTCTAACCCTAGCCCTCAACCTAACCCTAAGCCTAGGTCCAATTCTAACCCTAACCGTCTCTCTAACACTAGCCCTCAACATAACCCTAACCCTACGTCCAATCCTAACCCTTACAGTCTCTCTAACCCTAGCCCTCAACATGACTCTAACCCTAGGTCCAAACCTAACCCTACCTGTCCCTCTAACCCTAGCCCTCAACATAACCCTAACCCTAGGTCCAATCCTAACCCTATCCGTCTCTCTAACCCTAGACCTCAACATGACTCTAAACCTAGGTCCAATCCTTACCCTAACCGTTTCTCTAAACCTAGCCCTCAACATAACCCTAACCCTAGGTCCAAACCTAACCCTAACCGTCTCTCTAACCCTAGCCCCCAACCTAACCCTAACCCTAGGTCCTATCCTAACCCTAACCGTCTCTCTAACACTAGCCCTCAACATAACCCTAACCCTAGGTCCAATCCTAAACCTAAGCGTCTCTCTAACCCTAGCCCTCAGCATAACTCTAACCCTAGGGCCAATCCTAACCCTAACCGTCTCTCTAACCCTAGCCCTCAGCATAACTCTAACCCTAGGGCCAATCCTAACCCTAACCGTCTCTCTAACCCTAGCCCTCAACATAACCCTAACCCTAGGTCCAATCCTCACCCTAACCGTCTCTCTATCCCTAGCCCTCAACATAACCCTAACCCTAGGTCCAATCCTAACCCTAACCGTCTCTCTAACCCTAGCCCTCAACATAACCCTAACCCTAGGTCCAATCCTAACCCTAACCGTCTCTCTAACCCTAGCCCTCAACCTAACCCTAGCCCTAGGTCCAAACCTAACCCTAAGCGTCTCTCTAAACCTAGCCCTCAACCTAACCCTAGCCCTAGGTCCATTCCTAACCCTAACCGTCTCTCTAACCCTAGCCCTCAACATAACCCTAACCCTAGGTCCAATCCTAACGCTAACCGTCTCTGTAAACCTCGCCCTCAACATAACCCTAACCCTAGGTCCAATCCTAACCCTAACCGTCTCTCTATACCTCGCCCTCAACATAACCCTAACCCTAGGTCCAATCCTAAACCTAACCGTCTCTCTAACCCTAGCCCTCAGCATAACTCTAACCCTAGGTCCAATCCTAACCCTAACCGTCTCTCTAACCGTAGCCCTCAACATAACCCTAACCCTAGGTCAATCCTCACCCTAACCGTCTCTCTATCCCTAGCCCTTAACATAACCCTAACCCTAGGTCCAATCCTAACCCTAACCGTCTCTCTAACCCTAGCCCTCAACATACCCTAACCCTAGGTCCAATCCTAACCCTAACCATCTCTCTAACCCTAGCCCTCAACCTAACCCTAGCCCTAGGTCCAATCCGAACCCTAACCGTCTCTCTAACCCTAGCCCTCAACATAACCCTAACCTTAGGTCCAATCCTAACCCTAACCGTCTCTCTAACCCTAGCCCTCAACATAACTCTAACCCTAGGTCCAATCCTAACACTAACCGTCTCTCTAACCCTAGCCCTCAACATAACCCTAACCCTAGGTCCAATCCTCACCCTAATCGTCTCTCTTACCCTAGCCCTCAACATAACCCTAACCCTAGGTCCAAACCTAACCCTAAGCGTCTTTCTAACCCTAACCCTCAACCTAACCCTGGCCCTAGGTAAAATCCTAACCCTAACTGTCTCTCTAACCCTAGCCCTCAACATAACCCTAAACCTAGGACCAATCATAACCCTAACCGTCTCTCTAACCCTAGCCCTCAACATAACCCTAGCCCTAGGTCCAATCCTAACCCTAACCCTCTCTCTAACCCTAGCCCTCAATATAACCCTAAACCTAGTTCCAATCCTCACCCTAACCGTCTCTCTAACCCTAGCCCTCAACATAACCCTAACCCTAGGTCCAATCATAACCCTAACAGTCTCTGTAAACCTAGCCGTCAACCTCACCCTAGCCCTAGGTCCAATCCGAACCCTAACCGTCTCTCTAACCCTAGCCCTCAACATAACCCTAACCCTAGGTCCAATCCTAACCCTAACCGTCTCTCTAACCCTAGCCCTCAACATAACTCTAACCCTAGGTCCAATCCTAACCCTAACCGTCTCTCTAACCCTAGCCCTCAACATAACCCTAACCTTAGGTCCAATACTCACCCTAACTGTCTCTCGAACCCTAGCCCTCAACATAACCCTAAGCGTAGGTCCAAACCTAACCCTAAGCGTCTCTCTAACCCTAGCCCTCAACCTAACCCTAGCCCTAGGTCCAATCCTAACCCTAACTGCCTCTCTAACCCTAGCCCTCTACATAACCTTAACCCTTGGTCCAATCCTAACCCTAACCGCCTCTCTAACCCTAGCCCTCCACATAACCCTAACCCTAGGTCCAATCCTAACCCTAACAGTCTCTGTAAACCTAGCCGTCAACCTCACCCTAGCCCTACGTCCAATCCGAACCCTAACCGTCTCTCTAACCCTAGCCCTCAACATAACCCTAACCCTAGGTCCAATCCTAACCCTAACCGTCTCTCTAACCCTAGCCCTCAACATAACTCTAACCCTAGGTCCAATCCTAACCCTAACCGTCTCTGTAACACTAACCCTCAACATAAACCTAACCCTAGGTCCAATCCTCACCCTAACCGTCTCTCGAACCCTAGCCCTCAACATAACCCTAACCCTAGGTCCAATCCTAACCCTAACAGTCTCTCTAAACCTACCCCTCAACCTAAACCTAGCCCTAGGTCCAATCCTAACCCTTACCTCCTCTCTAACCCTAGCCCTCCACATAACCCTAACCCTAGGTCCAATCCTAACCCTAACCGTCTCTCTAACCCTAGCCCTCAGCATAACCCTAACCCTAGGTCCAATCCTAACCCTAACCGTCTCTCTAACCCTAGCCCTCAATATAACCCTAACCCTAGGTACAATCCTAACCCTAACCGTCTCTGTAACACTAGCCCTCAACATAACCCTAACCCTAGGTCCAATCATCACCCTAACTGTCTCTCTAACTCTAGCCCTCAACATAACCCTAAACCTAGGACCAATCGTAACCCTAACTGTGTCTCTAACCCTAGCCCGCAACATAACCCTAACCCTAGGTTCAAACCTAACCCCAAGCGTCTCTCTAACCCTAGCCCTCATCCTAACCCTACCCCTAGGTCCAATCCTAACCCTAACTGCCTCTCTAACCCTAGCCCTCCACATAACCCTAACCCTTGGTCCAATCCTAACCCTAACCGCCGCTCTAACCCTAGCCCTCCACATAACCCTAAGCCTAGGTCCAATCCTAACCCTAACCGTCTCTCTAACCCTAGCCCTCAACATAACCCTAACCCTAGGTCCAATCCTAACCCTAACCGTCTCTGTAACACTAGCCCTCAACATAAGCCTAACCCTAGGTCCAATCATCACCCTGTCTCTCTAACCCTATCCCTCAACATAACCCTAACCCTAGGTCCAATCCTAACCCTAACAGTCTCTCTAAACCTAGCCCGCAACCTAACCCTAGCCCTAGGTCCAATCCTAACCCTAACCGCCTCTCTAACCCTAGCCCTCAACATAACCCTAACCCTAAGTCCAAACCTAACCCTACCTGTCCCTCTAGCCCTAGCCCTCAACATAACCCTAACCCTAGGTCCAATCCTAACCCTAACCGTCTCTCTAACCCTAGACCTCAACATGACTCTAAACCTAGGTCCAATCCTTACCCTAACCGTTTCTCTAAACCTAGCCCTCAACATAACCCTAACCCTAGGTCCAAACCTAACCCTAACCGTCTCTCTAACCCTAGCCCCCAACCTAACCCTAACCCTAGGTCCTATCCTAACCCTAACCGTCTCTCTAACACTAGCCCTCAACATAATCCTAACCCTAGGTCCAATCCTAAACCTAACCGTCTCTCTAACCCTAGCCCTCAGCATAACTCTAACCCTAGGGCCAATCCTAACCCTAACCGTCTCTCTAACCCTAGCCCTCAACATAACCCTAACCCTAGGTCCAATCCTCACCCTAACCGTCTCTCTATCCCTAGCCCTCAACATAACCCTAACCCTAGGTCCAATCCTAACCCTAACCGTCTCTCTAACCCTAGCCCTCAACATAACCCTAACCCTAGGTCCAATCCTAACCCTAACCGTCTCTCTAACCCTAGCCCTCAACCTAACCCTAGCCCTAGGTCCAAACCTAACCCTAAGCGTCTCTCTAACCCGAGCCCTCAACCTAACCCTAGCCCTAGGTCCAATCCTAACCCTAACCGTCTCTCTAACCCTAGCCCTCAACATAACCCTAACCCTAGGTCCAATCCTCACCCTAACCGTCTCTCTATCCCTAGCCCTTAACATAACCCTAACCCTAGGTCCAATCCTAACCCTAACCGTCTCTCTAACCCTAGCCCTCAACATACCCTAACCCTAGGTCCAATCCTAACCCTAACCATCTCTCTAACCCTACCCCTCAACCTAACCCTAGCCCTAGGTCCAATCCGAACCCTAACCGTCTCTCTAACCCTAGCCCTCAACATAACCCTAACCTTAGGTCCAATCCTAACCCTAACCGTCTCTCTAACCCTAGCCCTCAACATAACTCTAACCCTAGGTCCAATCCTAACACTAACCGTCTCTCTAACCCTAGCCCTCAACATAACCCTAACCCTAGGTCCAATCCTCACCCTAATCGTCTCTCTTACCCTAGCCCTCAACATAACCCTAACCCTAGGTCCAAACCTAACCCGAAGCGTCTTTCTAACCCTAACCCTCAACCTAACCCTGGACCTAGGTCCAATCCTAACCCTAACTGTCTCTCTAACCCTAGCCCTCAACATAACCCTAAACCTAGGACCAATCATAACCCTAACCGTCTCTCTAACCCTAGCCCTCAACATAACCCTAGCCCTAGGTCCAATCCTAACCCTAACCCTCTCTCTAACCCAGCCCTCAATATAACCCTAAACCTAGTTCCAATCCTCACCCTAACCGTCTCTCTAACCCTAGCCCTCAACATAACCCTAACCCTAGGTCCAATCATAACCCTAACAGTCTCTGTAAACCTAGCCGTCAACCTCACCCTAGCCCTAGGTCCAATCCGAACCCTAACCGTCTCTCTAACCCTAGCCCTCAACATAACCCTAACCCTAGGTCCAATCCTAACCCTAACCGTCTCTCTAACCCTATCCCTCAACATAACTCTAACCCTAGGTCCAATCCTAACCCTAACCGTCTCTCTAACCCTAGCCCTCAACATAACCCTAACCTTAGGTCCAATACTCACCCTAACTGTCTCTCGAACCCTAGCCCTCAACATAACCCTAAGCGTAGGTCCAAACCTAACCCTAAGCGTCTCTCTAACCCTAGCCCTCAACCTAACCCTAGCCCTAGGTCCAATCCTAACCCTAACTGCCTCTCTAACCCTAGCCCTCTACATAACCTTAACCCTTGGTCCAATCCTAACCCTAACCGCCTCTCTAACCCTAGCCCTCCACATAACCCTAACCCTAGGTCCAATCCTAACCCTAACAGTCTCTGTAAACCTAGCCGTCAACCTCACCCTAGCCCTAGGTCCAATCCGAAACCTAACCGTCTCTCTAACCCTAGCCCTCAACATAACCCTAACCCTAGGTCCAATCCTAACCCTAACCGTCTCTCTAACCCTAGCCCTCAACATAACTCTAACCCTAGGTCCAATCCTAACCCTAACCGTCTCTGTAACACTAACCCTCAACATAAACCTAACCCTAGGTCCAATCCTCACCCTAACCGTCTCTCGAACCCTAGCCCTCAACATTACCCTAACCCTAGGTCCAATCCTAACCCTAACAGTCTCTCTAAACCTACCCCTCAACCTAAACCTAGCCCTAGGTCCAATCCTAACCCTTACCTCCTCTCTAACCCTAGCCCTCCACATAACCCTAACCCTAGGTCCAATCCTAACCCTAACCGTCTCTCTAACCCTAGCCCTCAGCATAACCCTAACCCTAGGTCCAATCCTAACCCTAACCGTCTCTCTAACCCTAGCCCTCAATATAACCCTAACCCTAGGTACAATCCTAACCCTAACCTTCTCTGTAACACTAGCCCTCAACATAACCCTAACCCTAGGTCCAATCATCACCCTAACTGTCTCTCTAACCCTAGCCCTCAACATAACCCTAAACCTAGGACCAATCGTAACCCTAACTGTGTCTCTAACCCTAGCCCTCAACATAACCCTAACCCTAGGTCCAAACCTAACCCCAAGCGTCTCTCTAACCCTAGCCCTCATCCTAACCCTAACCCTAGGTCCAATCCTAACCCTAACCGTCTCTGTAACACTAGCCCTCAACATAAGCCTAACCCTAGGTCCAATCATCACCCTGTCTCTCTAACCCTATCCCTCAACATAACCCTAACCCTAGGTCCAATCCTAACCCTAACAGTCTCTCTAAACCTAGCCCGCAACCTAACCCTAGCCCTAGGTCCAATCCTAACCCTAACCGCCTCTCTAACCCTAGCCCTCAACATAACCCTAACCCTAAGTCCAAACCTAACCCTACCTGTCCCTCTAGCCCTAGCCCTCAACATAACCCTAACCCTAGGTCCAATCCTAACCCTAACCGTCTCTCTAACCCTAGACCTCAACATGACTCTAAACCTAGGTCCAATCCTTACCCTAACCGTTTCTCTAAACCTAGCCCTCAACATAACCCTAACCCTAGGTCCAAACCTAACCCTAACCGTCTCTCTAACCCTAGCCCCCAACCTAACCCTAACCCTAGGTCCTATCCTAACCCTAACCGTCTCTCTAACACTAGCCCTCAACATAACCCTAACCCTAGGTCCAATCCTAAACCTAACCGTCTCTCTAACCCTAGCCCTCAGCATAACTCTAACCCTAGGGCCAATCCTAACCCTAACCGTCTCTCTAACCCTAGCCCTCAACATAACCCTAACCCTAGGTCCAATCCTCACCCTAACCGTCTCTCTATCCCTAGCCCTCAACATAACCCTAACCCTAGGTCCAATCCTAACCCTAACCGTCTCTCTAACCCTATCCCTCAACATAACCCTAACCCTAGGTCCAATCCTAACCCTAACCGTCTCTCTAACCCTAGCCCTCAACCTAACCCTAGCCCTAGGTCCAAACCTAACCCTAAGCGTCTCTCTAACCCGAGCCCTCAACCTAACCCTAGCCCTAGGTCCAATCCTAACCCTAACCGTCTCTCTAACCCTAGCCCTCAACATAACCCTAACCCTAGGTCCAATCCTAACCCTAACCGTCTCTGTAAACCTCGCCCTCAACATAACCCTAACCCTAGGTCCAATCCTAACCCTAACCGTCTCTCTATACCTCGCCCTCAACATAACCCTAACCCTAGGTCCAATCCTAAACCTAACCGTCTCTCTAACCCTAGCCCTCAGCATAACTCTAACCCTAGGTCCAATCCTAACCCTAACCGTCTCTCTATCCCTAGCCCTCAACATAACCCTAACCCTAGGTCCAATCCTAACCCTAACCGTCTCTCTAACCCTAGCCCTCAACATACCCTAACCCTAGGTCCAATCCTAACCCTAACCATCTCTCTAACCCTAGCCCTCAACCTAACCCTAGCCCGAGGTCCAATCCGAACCCTAACCGTCTCTCTAACCCTAGCCCTCAACATAACCCTAACCTTAGGTACAATCCTAACCCTAACCGTCTCTCTAACCCTAGCCCTCAACATATCTCTAACCCTAGGTCCAATCCTAACACTAACCGTCTCTCTAACCCTAGCCCTCAACATAACCCTAACCCTAGGTCCAATCCTCACCCTAATCGTCTCTCTAACCCTAGCCCTCAACATAACCCTAACCCTAGGTCCAAACCTAACCCTAAGCGTCTCTCTAACGCTAGCCCTCAACCTAACCCTAGCCCTAGGTCCAATTCTAACCCTAACTGTCTCTCTAACCCTAGCCCTCAACATAACCCTAACCCTAGGTCCAAACCTAACCCTAAGCGTCTCTCTAATCCTAGCCCTCAACCTAACCCTAGCCCTAGGTCCAATCCTAACCCTAACTGCCTCTCTAACCCTCGCCCTCCACATAACCCTAACCCTTGGTCCAATCCTAACCCTAAGCGCCTCTCTATCCCTAGCCCTCCTCATAACCCTAACCCTAGGTCCAATCCTAACGCTAACCGTCTCTCTAACCCTAGCCCTCAGCATAACCCTAACCCTAACCCTAACCCTAGGTCCAATCCTAACCCTAACTGTCTCTCTAACCCTAGCCCTCAAAATAAACCTAAAACTGGGACCAATCGTAACCCTAACCGTCTCTCTAACCCTAGCCCTCAACATAACCGTAACCCTGGGTCCAATCCTAACCCTAACCGTCTCTCTAACCCTAGCCCTCAACATAACCCTAATCCTAGGTCCAATCCTAAACCTAACCGTCTCTCTAACCCTAGCCCTCAACATAACCCTAACCCTAGGTCCAATCCTAACCCTAACCATCTCTCTAACCCTAGCCCTCAACATAACCCTAACCCTAGGTCCAATCCTCACCCTAACCGTCACTCTAAACCTAGCCCTCAACATAACCCTAACCCTAGGTCCAATCCTAACCCTAACCGTCTCTCTAAGCCTAGCCCTCAACATAACCCTAATCCTAGGCCAATCCTAACCCTAACTGTCTCTCTAACCCTAGCCCTCAACATAACCCTAAACCTAGGACCAATCGTAACCCTAACCGTCTCTCTAAACCTAGCCCTCAACATAACCCTAACCCTAAGTCCAAAACTAACCCTAAGCGTCTCTCTAACCCTAGCCCTCAACCTAACCCTAGCCCTAGCTCCAATCCTAACCCTAACTGCCTCTCTAACGCTAGCCCTCAACATAACCCTAACCCTTGGTCCAATCCTAACCCTAACCGCCCATCTAACACTAGCCCTCCACATAACCCTAACCCTAGATCCAATCCTAACCCTAACCGTCTCTGTAACACTAGCCCTCAACATAACCCTAACCCTAGGTCCAATCATCACCCTAACTGTCTCTCTAACCCTAGCCCTCAAAATAACCCTAAACCTAGGACCAATCGTAACCCTAACTGTGTCTCTAACCCTAGCCCTCAACATAACCCTAACCCTAGGTCCAAACCTAACCCCAAGCGTCTCTCTAACCCTAGCCCTCATCCTAACCCTAGCCCTAGGTCCAATCCTAACCCTAACTGCCTCTCTAACCCTAGCCCTCCACATAACCCTAACCCTTGGTCCAATCCTAACCCTAACCGCCGCTCTAACCCTAGCCCTCCACATAACCCTAAGCCTAGGTCCAATCCTAACCCTAACCGTCTCTCTAACCCTAGCCCTCAACATAACCCTAACCCTAGGTCCAATCCTAACCCTAACCGTCTCTGTAACACTAGCCCTCAACATAACCCTAACCCTAGGTCCAATCATCACCCTGTCTCTCTAACCCTAGCCCTCAACATAACCCTAACCCTAAGTCCAAACCTAACCCTACCTGTCCCTCTAACCCTAGCCATCAACATAACCCTAACCCTAGGTCCAATCCTAACCCTAACCGTCTCTCTAACCCTAGACCTCAACATGACTCTAAACCTAGGTCCAATCCTTACCCTAACCGTTTCTCTAAACCTAGCCCTCAACATAACCCTAACCCTAGGTCCAAACCTAACCCTAACCGTCTCTCTAACCCTAGCCCCCAACCTAACCCTAACCCTAGGTCCTATCCTAACCCTAACCGTCTCTCTAACACTAGCCCTCAACATAACCCTAACCCTAGGTCCAATCCTAAACCTAACCGTCTCTCTAACCCTAGCCCTCAGCATAACTCTAACCCTAGGGCCAATCCTAACCCTAACCGTCTCTCTAACCCTAGCCCTCAACATAACCCTAACCTTAGGTCCCATCCTCACCCTAACCGTCTCTCTATCCCTATCCCTCAACATAACCCTAACCCTAGGTCCAATCCTAACCCTAACCGTCTCTCTAACCCTAGCCCTCAACATAACCCTAACCCTAGGTCCAATCCTAACCCTAACAGTCTCTCTAACCCTAGCCCTCAACCTAACCCTAGCCCTAGGTCCAAACCTAACCGTAAGCGTCTCTCTAAACCTAGCCCTCAACCTAACCCTAGCCCTAGGTCCAATCCTAACCCTAACCGTCTCACTAACCCTAGCCCTCAACATAACCCTAACCCTAGGTCCAATCCTAACCCTAACCGTCTCTGTAAACCTCTCCCTCAACATAACCCTAACCCTAGGTCCAATCCTAACCCTAACCGTCTCTCTATACCTCGCCCTCAACATAACCCTAACCCTAGGTCCAATCCTAAACCTAACCGTCTCTCTAACCCTAGCCCTCAGCATAACTCTAACCCTAGGTCCAATCCTAACCCTTACCGTCTCTCTAACCCTAGCCCTCAACATAACCCTAACCCTAGGTCCAATCCTCACCCTAACCGTCTCTCTATCCCTAGCCCTCAACATAACCCTAACCCTAGGTCCAATCCTAACCCTAACCGTCTCTCTAACCCTAGCCCTCAACATACCCTAACCCTAGGTCCAATCCTAACCCTAACCATCTCTCTAACCCTAGCCCTCAACCTAACCCTAGACCTAGGTCCAATCCGAACCCTAACCGTCTCTCTAACCCTAGCCCTCAACATAACCCTAACCTTAGGTCCAATCGTAACCCTAACCGTCTCTCTAACCCTAGCCCTCAACATAACCCTAACCCTAGGTCCAATCCTCACCCTAATCGTCTCTCTTACCCTAGCCCTCAACATACCCCTAACCCTAGGTCCAAACATAACCCTAAGCGTCTTTCGAACCCTAGCCCTCAACCTAACCCTAGCCCTAGGTCCAATCCTAACCCTAACTGTCTCTCTAACCCTAGCCCTCAACATAACCCTAAACCTAGGACCAATCGTAACCCTAACCGTCTCTCTAACCCTAGCCCTCAACATAACCCTAACCCTAAGTCCAAACCTAACCCTAAGCGTCTCTCTAACCCTAGCCCTCAACCTAACCCTAGCCCTAGCTCCAATCCTAACCCTAACTGCCTCTCTAACGCTAGCCCTCAACATAACCCTAACCCTTGGTCAAATCCTAACCCTAACCGCCCATCTAACCCTAGCCCTCCACATAACCCTAACCCTAGGTCCAATGCTAACCCTAACCGTCTCTCTAACCCTAGGCCTCAGCATAACCATAACCCTAGGTCCAATCTTAACCCTAACCGTCTCTCTAAACCTAGCCCTCAACATAACCCTAACCCTAGGTCCAATCCTAACCCTAACCGTCTCTCTAACCCTAGCCCTCAACATAACCGTAACCCTAGGTCCAATCCTAACCCTAACCGTCTCTGTAACACTAGCCCTCAACATAACCCTAACCCTAGGTCCAATCATCACCCTAACTGTCTCTCTAACCCTAGCCCTCAACATAACCCTAAACCTAGGACCAATCGTAACCCTAACTGTGTCTCTAACCCTAGCCCTCAACATAACCCTAACCCTAGGTCCAAACCTAACCCCAAGCGTCTCTCTAACCCTATCCCTCATCCTAACCCTAGCCCTAGGTCCAATCCTAACCCTAACTGCCTCTCTAACCCTAGCCCTCCACATAACCCTAACCCTTGGTCCAATCCTAACCCTAACCGCCGCTCTAACCCTAGCCCTCCACATAACCCTAAGCCTAGGTCCAATCCTAACCCTAACCGTCTCTGTAACACTAGCCCTCAACATAACCCTAACCCTAGGTCCAATCATCACCCTGTCTCTCTAACCCTAGCCCTCAACATAACCCTAACCCTAGGTCCAATCCTATCCCTAACAGTCTCTCTAAACCTAGCCCTCAACCTAACCCTAGCCCTAGGTCCAATCCTAACCCTAACCGCCTCTCTAACCCTAGCCCTCAACATAACCCTAACCCTAAGTCCAAACCTAACCCTACCTGTCCCTCTAACCCTAGCCCTCAACATAACCCTAACCCTAGGTCCAATCCTAACCCTAACCGTCTCTCTAACCCTAGACCTCAACATGACTCTAAACCTAGGTCCAATCCTTACCCTAACCGTTTCTCTAAACCTAGCCCTCAACATAACCCTAACCCTAGGTCCAAACCTAACCCTAACCGTCTCTCTAACCCTAGCCCCCAACCTAACCCTAACCCTAGGTCCTATCCTAACCCTAACCGTCTCTCTAACACTAGCCCTCAACATAACCCTAACACTAGGTCCAATCCTAAACCTAACCGTCTCTCTAACCCTAGCCCTCAGCATAACTCTAACCCTAGGGCCAATCCTAACCCTAACCGTCTCTCTAACCCTAGCCCTCAACATAACCCTAACCCTAGGTCCAATCCTCACCCTAACCGTCTCTCTATCCCTAGCCCTCAACATAACCCTAACCCTAGGTCCAATCCTAACCCTAACCGTCTCTCTAACCCTAGCCCTCAACATAACCCTAACCCTAGGTCCAATCCTAACCCTAATCGTCTCTCTAACCCTAGCCCTCAACCTAACCCTAGCCCTAGGTCCAATCCTAACCCTAACCGTCTCTCTAACCCTAGCCCTCAACATAACCCTAACCCTAGGTCCAATCCTAACCCTAACCGTCTCTGTAAACCTCGCCCTCAACATAACCCTAACCCTAGGTCCAATCCTAACCCTAACCGTCTCTCTATACCTCGCCCTCAACATAACCCTAACCCTAGGTCCAATCCTAAACCTAACCGTCTCTCTAACCCTAGCCCTCAGCATAACTCTAACCCTAGGTCCAATCCTAATCCTAACCGTCTCTCTAACCCTAGCCCTCAACATAACCCTAACCCTAGGTCCAATCCTCACCCTAACCGTCTCTCTATCCCTAGCCCTCAACATACCCTAACCCTAGGTCCAATCCTAACCCTAACCGTCTCTCTAACCCTAGCCCTCAACATACACTAACCCTAGGTCCAATCCTAACCCTAACCATCTCTCTAACCCTAGCCCTCAACCTAACCCTAGCCCTAGGTCCAATCCGAACCCTAACCGTCTCTCTAACCCTAGCCCTCAACATAACCCTAACCTTAGGTCCAATCCTAACCCTAACGTCTCTCTAACCCTAGCCCTCAACATAACTCTAACCCTAGGTCCAATCCTAACACTAACCGTCTCTCTAACCCTAGCCCTCAACATAACCCTAACCCTAGGTCCAATCCTCACCCTAATCGTCTCTCTTACCCTAGCCCTCAACATAACCCTAACCCTAGGTCCAAACCTAACCCTAAGCGTCTTTCTAACCCTAGCCCTCAACCTAACCCTAGCCCTAGGTCCAATCCTAACCCTAACTGTCTCTCTAACCCTAGCCCTCAACATAACCCTAAACCTAGGACCAATCATAACCCTAACCGTCTCTCTAACCCTAGCCCTCAACATAACCCTAACCCTAGGTCCAAACCTAACCCTAAGCGTCTCTCTAATCCTAGCCCTCAACCTAACCCTAGCCCTAGGTCCAATCCTAACCCTAACTGCCTCTCTAACCCTCGCCCTCCACATAACCGTAACCCTTGGTCCAATCCTAACCCTAACCGCCTCTCTATCCCTAGCCCTCCTCATAACCCTAACCCTAGGTCCAATCCTAACGCTAACCGTCTCTCTAACCCTAGCACTCAGCATAACCCTAACCCTAACCCTAACCCTAGGTCCAATCCTAACCCTAACCGTCTCTCTAACCCTAGCCCTCAACATAACCCTAACCCTGGGTCCAATCCTAACCCTAACCGTCTCTCTAACCCTAGCCCTCAACATAACCCTAACCCTAGGTCCAACCCTAACCCTAACCGTCTCTCTAACCCTAGCCCTCAGCATAACTCTAACCCTAGGTCCAATCCTAACCCTAACCGTCTCTCTAACCCTAGCCCTCAACATAACCCTAACCCTAGGTCCAATCCTAAACCCTAACCATCTCTCTAACCCTAGCCCTCAACCTAACCCTAAGCCTAGGTCCAATCCTAACCCTAACCATCTCTCTAACACTAGCCCTCAACATAACCCTAACCCTAGGTCCAATCCTAACCCTTACCGTCTCTCTAACCCTAGACCTCAACATAACCCTAACCCTAGGTCCAATCCTAACCCTAACCCTCTCTCTAACCCTAGCCCTCAACCTAACCATAACCCTAGGTCCAATCCTAACCCTAACCGTCTCTCTAACCCTAGCCCTCAACATAACCGTAACCCTGGGTCCAATCCTAACCCTAACCGTCTCTCTAACCCTAGCCCTCAACATAACCCTAACCCTAGGTCCAATCCTAACCCTAACCATCTCTCTAACCCTAGCCCTCAGCATAACCCTAACCCTAGGTCCAATCCTAACCCTAACCGTCTCTCTAACCCTAGCCCTCCACATAACCCTAACCCTAGGTCCAATCCTCACCCTAACCGTCTCTCTAAACCTAGCCCTCAACATAACCCTAACCCTAGGTCAAATCCTAACCCTAACCGTCTCTCTAACCCTAGCCCTCAACCTAACCCTAGCCCTAGGTCCAATCCTAACCCTAACCCTCTCTCTAACCCTAGCCCTCAATATAACCCTAAACCTAGGTCCAATCCTCACCCTAACCGTCTCTCTAACCCTAGCCCTCAACATAACCCTAACCCTAGGTCCAATCCTAACCCTAACAGTCTCTGTAAACCTAGCCGTCAACCTCACCCTAGCCCTAGGTCCAATCCGAACCCTAACCGTCTCTCTAACCCTAGCCCTCAACATAACCCTAACCCTAGGTCCAATCCTAACCCTAACCATCTCTCTAACCCTAGCCCTCAGCATAACCCTAACCCTAGGTCCAATCCTAACCCTAACCATCTCTCTAACCCTAGCCCTCCACATAACCCTAACCCTAGGTCCAATCCTCAACCTAACCGTCTCTCTAAACCTAGCCCTCAACATAACCCTAACCCTAGGTCAAATCCTAACCCTAACCGTCTCTCTAACACTAGCCCTCAACCTAACCCTAGCCCTAGGTCCAATCCTAACCCTAACCCTCTCTCTAACCCTAGCCCTCAATATAACCCTAAACCTAGGTCCAATCCTCACCCTAACCGTCTCTCTAACCCTAGCCCTCAACATAACCCTAACCCTAGGTCCAATCCTAACCCTAACAGTCTCTGTAAACCTAGCCGTCAACCTCACCCTAGCCCTAGGTCCAATCCGAACCCTAACCGTCTCTCTAACCCTAGCCCTCAACATAACCCTAACCCTAGGTCCAATCCTAACCCTAACCATCTCTCTAACACTAGCCCTCAACATAACCCTAACCCTAGGTCCAATCCTAACGCTAACCGTCTCTCTAACCCTAGCACTCAGCATAACCCTAACCCTAACCCTAACCCTAGGTCCAATCCTAACCCTAACCGTCTCTCTAACCCTAGCCCTCAACATAACCCTAACCCTGGGTCCAATCCTAACCCTAACCGTCTCTCTAACCCTAGCCCTCAACATAACCCTAACCCTAGGTCCAACCCTAACCCTAACCGTCTCTCTAACCCTAGCCCTCAGCATAACTCTAACCCTAGGTCCAATCCTAACCCTAACCGTCTCTCTAACCCTAGCCCTCAACATAACCCTAACCCTAGGTCCAATCCTAAACCCTAACCATCTCTCTAACCCTAGCCCTCAACCTAACCCTAAGCCTAGGTCCAATCCTAACCCTAACCATCTCTCTAACACTAGCCCTCAACATAACCCTAACCCTAGGTCCAATCCTAACCCTTACCGTCTCTCTAACCCTAGACCTCAACATAACCCTAACCCTAGGTCCAATCCTAACCCTAACCCTCTCTCTAACCCTAGCCCTCAACCTAACCATAACCCTAGGTCCAATCCTAACCCTAACCGTCTCTCTAACCCTAGCCCTCAACATAACCGTAACCCTGGGTCCAATCCTAACCCTAACCGTCTCTCTAACCCTAGCCCTCAACATAACCCTAACCCTAGGTCCAATCCTAACCCTAACCATCTCTCTAACCCTAGCCCTCAGCATAACCCTAACCCTAGGTCCAATCCTAACCCTAACCGTCTCTCTAACCCTAGCCCTCCACATAACCCTAACCCTAGGTCCAATCCTCACCCTAACCGTCTCTCTAAACCTAGCCCTCAACATAACCCTAACCCTAGGTCAAATCCTAACCCTAACCGTCTCTCTAACCCTAGCCCTCAACCTAACCCTAGCCCTAGGTCCAATCCTAACCCTAACCCTCTCTCTAACCCTAGCCCTCAATATAACCCTAAACCTAGGTCCAATCCTCACCCTAACCGTCTCTCTAACCCTAGCCCTCAACATAACCCTAACCTTAGGTCCAATCCTAACCCTAACAGTCTCTGTAAACCTAGCCGTCAACCTCACCCTAGCCCTAGGTCCAATCCGAACCCTAACCGTCTCTCTAACCCTAGCCCTCAACATAACCCTAACCCTAGGTCCAATCCTAACCCTAACCATCTCTCTAACACTAGCCCTCAGCATAACTCTAACCCTAGGTCCAATCCTAACCCTAACCGTCTCTCTAACCCTAGCCCTCCACATAACCCTAACCCTAGGTCCAATCCTCACCCTAACCGTCTCTCTAAACCTAGCCCTCAACATAACCCTAACCCTAGGTCAAATCCTAACCCTAACCGTCTCTCTAACCCTAGCCCTCAACCTAACCCTAGCCCTAGGTCCAATCCTAACCCTAACCCTCTCTCTAAGCCTAGCCCTCAATATAACCCTAAACCTAGGTCCAATCCTCACCCTAACCGTCTCTCTAACCCTAGCCCTCAACATAACCCTAACCTTAGGTCCAATCCTCACCCTAACTGTCTCTCGAACCCTAGCCCTCAACATAACCCTAACCGTAGGTCCAAACCTAACCCTAAGCGTCTCTCTAACCCTAGCCCTCAACCTAACCCTAGCCCTAGGTCCAATCCTAACCCTAACTGCCTCTCTAACCCTAGCCCTCTACATAACCTTAACCCTTGGTCCAATCCTAACCCTAACGGCCTCTCTAACCCTAGCCCTCCACATAACCCTAACCCTAGGTCCAATCCTAACCCTAACAGTCGCTCTAAACCTAGCCCTCAGCATAACCCTAACCCTAGGTCCAATCTTAACCCTAACCGTCTCTCTAAACCTAGCCCTCAACATAACCCTAACCCTAGGTCCAATCCTATCCCTAACCGTCTCTAACCCTAGCCCTCAACATAACCCTAACCCTAGGTCCAATCCTCACCATAACCGTCTCTCGAACCCTAGCCCTCAACATAACCCTAACCCTAGGTCCAATCCTAACCCTAACAGTCTCTCTAAACCTAGCCCTCAACCTAAACCTAGCCCTAGGTCCAATCCTAACCCTTACCTCCTCTCTAACCCTAGCCCTCAACATAACCCTAACCCTAGGTCCAAACCTAACCCTAACCGTCTCTCTAACCCTAGCCCCCAACCTAACCCTAACCCTAGGTCCTATCCTAACCCTAACCGTCTCTCTAACACTAGCCTTCAACATAACCCTAACCCTAGGTCCAATCCTAAACCTAACCGTCTCTCTAACCCTAGCCCTCAGCATAACTCTAACCCTAGTGCCAATCCTAACCCTAACCGTCTCTCTAACCCTAGCCCTCAACATAACCCTAACACTAGGTCCAATCCTCACCCTAACCGTCTCTCTATCCCTAGCCCTCAACATAACCCAAACCCTAGGTCCAATCCTAACCCTAACCGTCTCTCTAACCCTAGCCCTCAACATAACCCTAACCCTAGGTCCAATCCTAACCCTAACCGTCTCTCTAACCCTAGCCCTCAACCTAACCCTAGCCCTAGGTCCAAACCTAACCCTAAGCGTCTCTCTAAACCTAGCCCTCAACCTAACCCTAGCCCTAGGTCCAATCCTAACCCTAACCGTCTCTCTAACCCTAGCCCTCAACATAACCCTAACCCTAGGTCCAATCCTAACCCTAACCGTCTCTGTAAACCTCGCCCTCAACATAACCCTAACCCTAGGTCCAATCCTAACCCTAACCGTCTCTCTATACCTCGCCCTCAACATAACCCTAACCCTAGGTCCAATCCTAAACCTAACCGTCTCTCTAACCCTAGCCCTCAGCATAACTCTAACCCTAGGTCCAATCCTAACCCTAACCGTCTCTCTAACCCTAGCCCTCAACATAACCCTAACCCTAGGTCCAATCCTCACCCTAACCGTCTCTCTATCCCTAGCCCTCAACATAACCCTAACCCTAGGTCCAATCCTAACCCTAACCGTCTCTCTAACCCTAGCCCTCAACATACCCTAACCCTAGGTCCAATCCTAACCCTAACCATCTCTCTAACCCTAGCCCTCGACCTAACCCTAGCCCTAAGTCCAATCCGAACCCTAACCGTCTCTCTAACCCTAGCCCTCAACATAACCCTAACCTTAGGTCCAATCCTAACCCTAACCGTCTCTCTAACCCTAGCCCTCAACATAACTCTAACCCTAGGTCCAATCCTAACACTAACCGTCTCTCTAACCCTAGCCCTCAACATAACCCTAACCCTAGGTCCAATCCTCACCCTAATCGTCTCTCTTACCCTAGCCCTCAACATAACCCTAACCCTAGGTCCAAACCTAACCCTAAGCGTCTTTCTAACCCTAGCCCTCAACCTAACCCTAGCCCTAGGTCCAATCCTAACCCTAACTGTCTCTCTAACCCTAGCCCTCAACATAACCCTAAACCTAGGACCAATCATAACCCTAACCGTCTCTCTAACCCTAGCCCTCAACATAACCCTAACCCTAGGTCCAAACCTAACCCTAAGCGTCTCTCTAATCCTAGCCCTCAACCTAACCCTAGCCCTAGGTCCAATCCTAACCCTAACTGCCTCTCTAACCCTCGCCCTCCACATAACCCTAACCCTTGGTCCAATCCTAACCCTAACCGCCTCTCTATCCCTAGCCCTCCTCATAACCCTAACCCTAGGTCCAATCCTAACGCTAACCGTCTCTCTAACCCTAGCCCTCAGCATAACCCTAACCCTAACCCTAACCCTAGGTCCAATCCTAACCCTAACTGTCTCTCTAACCCAAGCCCTCAAAATAAACCTAAAACTGGGACCAATCGTAACCCTAACCGTCTCTCTAACCCTAGCCCTCAACATAACCCTAACCCTAGGTCCAATCCTAACCCTAACCGTCTCTCTAACCTTAGCCCTCAACATAACACTAACCCTAGGTCCAATCCTAACCCTAACCGTCTCTCTAACCTTAGCCCTCAACCTAACCCTAAGCCTAGGTCCAATCCTAACCCTAACCATCTCTCTAACACTAGCCCTCAACATAACCCTAACCCTAGGTCCAATCCTAACCCTTACCGTCTCTCTAACCCTAGCCCTCAACATAACCCTAACCCTAGGTCCAATCCTAACCCTAACCCTCTCTCTAACCCTAGCCCTCAACCTAACCATAACCCTAGGTCCAATCCTAACCCTAACCGTCTCTCTAACACTAGCCCTCAACCTAACCCTAGCCCTAGGTCCAATCCTAACCCTAACTGTCTCTCTAACCCTAGCCCTCAACATAACCCTAAACCTAGGACCAATCGTAACCCTAACCGTCTCTCTCACCCTAGCCCTCAACATAACCCTAACCCTAGGTCCAAACCTAACCCTAAGCGTCTCTCTAACCCTAGCCCTCAACCTAACCCTAGCCCTAGGTCCAATCCTAACCCTAACTGCCTCTCCAACCCTAGCCCTCCACATAACCCTAACCCTTGGTCCAATCCTAACCCTAACCGCCTATCTAACCCTAGCCCTCCACATAACCCTAACCCTAGGTCCAATCCTAACCCTAACCGTCTCTCTAACCCTAGCCCTCAGCATAACCATAACCCTAGGTCCAATCTTATCCCTAACCGTCTCTCTAAACCTAGCCCTCAACATAAGCCTAACCCTAGGTCCAATCCTAACCCTAACCGTCTCTCTAACCCTAGCCCTCAACATAACCCTAACCCTAGGTCCAATCCTAACCCTAACCGTCTCTGTAACACTAGCCCTCAACATAACCCTAACCCTAGGTCCAATCATCACCCTTACTGTCTCTCTATCCCTAGGCCTCAACATAACCCTAACCCTAGATCCAATCCTAACCCTAACCGTCTCTCTAAACCTAGCCCTCAACCTAACCCTACCCATAGGTCCAAACCTAACCCTAACTGTCCCTCTAACCCTAGCCCTCAACATAACCCTAACCCTAGGTCCAATCCTAACCCTAACCGTCTCTCTAACCCTAGACCTCAACATAACTCTAACCCTAGGTCCAATTCTTACTCCAACCGTCTCTCTAACCCTAGCCCTCAAGATAACCCTAACCCTAGGTCCAATCCTCACCCTAACCGTCTCTCTAACCCTAGCCCTCAACATAACCCTAACCCTAGGTCCAATCCTAACCCTAACCGTCTCTCTAAACCTAGCCCTCAACATAACCCTAACCCTAGGTCCAATCCTAACCCTAACCGTCTCTCTAAACCTAGCCCTCAACATAACCCTAACCCTAGGTCCAATCCTAACGCTAACCGTCTCTCTAACCCTACCACTCAACCTAACCTTAACCCTAGGTCTAATCCTAACCCTAACCGTCTCTCTAACCCTAGCCCTCAACATAACCCTAACCCTAGTTCCAATCCTAACCCTAACCGTCTCTCTAACCCTAGCCCTCAACATAACCCTAACCCTAGGTCCAATCCTAACCCTAACCGTCTCTCTAAACCTAGCCCTCAACATAACCTTAACCCTAGGTCCAATCCTAAACCTAACCGTCTCTCTAACCCTAGCCCTCAGCATAACTCTAACCCTAGGTCCAATCCTAACCCTAACCGTCTCTCTAACCCTAGCCCTCAACATAAACCTAACCCTAGGTCCAATCCTCACCCTAACCGTCTCTCTATACCTAGCCCTCATCATAACCCTAAGCCTAGGTCCAATCCTAACCCTAACTGTCTCTCTAACCCTAGCCCTCAACGTAACCCTAACCCTAGGTCCAATACTAACCCTAACCGTCTCTCTAACCCTAGCCCTCAACCTAACCCTAGCCCTAGGTCCAATCCGACCCCTAACCGTCTCTCTAACCCTAGCCCTCAACATAACCCTAACCCTAGGTCCAATCCTAACCCTAACCGTCTCTCTAACCCTAGACCTCAACATAACTCTAACCCTAGGTCCAATCCTAACCCTAACCGTCTCTCTAACCATAGCCCTCAACATAACCCTAACCGTAGGTCCAAACCTAACCCTAAGCGTCTCTCTAACACTAGCCCTCAACCTAACCCTAGCCCTAGGTCCAATCCTACCCCTAACTGTCTCTCTAACCCTAGCCCTCAACATAACCCTAAACCTAGGACCAATCGTAACCCTAACCGTCTCTCTCACCCTAGCCCTCAACATAACCGTAACCCTAGGTCCAAACCTAACCCTAAGCGTCTCTCTAACCCTAGCCCTCAACCTAACCCTAGCCCTAGGTCCAATCGTAACCCTAACTGCCTCTCTAACCCTAGCCCTCCACATAACCCTAACCCTTGGTCCAATCCTAACCCTAACCGCCTCTCTAACCCTAGCCCTCCACATAACCCTAACCCTAGGTCCAATCCTAACCCTAACCGTCTCTCTAACCCTAGCCCTCAGCATAACCCTAACCCTAACCCTAACCCTAGGTCCAATCCTAACCCTAACTGTCTCTCTAACCCTAGCCCTCAACATAAACCTAAAACTAGGACCAATCGTAACCCTAACCGTCTCTCTAACCCTAGCCCTCAACATAACCCTAACCCTATGTCCAATCCTAACCCTAACCGTCTCTCTAACCCTAGCCCTCAACATAACCCTAACCCTAGGTCCAATCCTAACCCTAACCGTCTCTGTAACACTAGCCCTCAACATAACTTTAACCCTAGGTCCAATCATCACCCTTACTGTCTCTCTAACCCTAGCCCTCAACATAACCCTAACCCTAGTTCCAATCCTAACCCTAACCGTCTCTCTAAACCTAGCCCTCAACCTAACCCTAGCCATAGGTCCAAACCTAACCCTAACTGTCCCTCTAACCCTAGCCCTCAACATAACCCTAACCCTAGGTCCAATCCTAACCCTAACCGTCTCTCTAACCCTAGACCTCAACATAACTCTAACCCTAGGTCCAATCCTTACTCCAACCGTCTCTCTAACCCTAGCCCTCAAGATAACCCTAACCCTAGGTCCAATCCTCACCCTAACCGTCTCTCTAACACTAGCCCTCAACCTAACCCTAGCCCTAGGTCCAATCCTAACCCTAACTGTCTCTCTAACCCTAGCCCTCAACATAACCCTAAACCTAGGACCAATCGTAACCCTAACCGTCTCTCTCACCCTAGCCCTCAACATAACCCTAACCCTAGGTCCAAACCTAACCCTAAGCGTCTCTCTAACCCTAGCCCTCAACCTAACCCTAGCCCTAGGTCCAATCCTAACCCTAACTGCCTCTCCAACCCTAGCCCTCCACATAACCCTAACCCTTGGTCCAATCCTAACCCTAACCGCCTCTCTAACCCTAGCCCTCCACATGACCCTAACCCTAGGTCCAATCCTTACCCTAACCGTCTCTCTAACCCTAGCCCTCAGCATAACCCTAACCCTAACCCTAACCCTAGGTCCAATCCTAACCCTAACTGTCTCTCTAACCCTAGCCCTCAACATAAACCTAAAACTAGGACCAATCGTAACCCTAACCGTCTCTCTAACCCTAGCCCTCAACATAACCCTAACCCTAGGTCCAATACTAACCCTAACCGTCTGTCTAACCCTAGCCCTCAACATAACACTAACCCTAGGTCCAATCCTAACCCTAACCGTCTCTCTAACCCTATCCCTCAACTTAACCTTAATCCTATGTCCAATCCTAAACCCTAACCGTCTCTCTAACACTAGCCCTCAACGTAACCATAAGCCTAGGTCCAATCCTTACCCTAACCGTCTCTCTAACACTAGCCCTCAACAAAACCCTAACCCTAGGTCCAATCCTAACCGTTACCGTCTCTCTAACCCTAGCCCTCAACATAACCCTAACCAAAGGTCCAATCCTAACCCTAACCCTCTCTCTAACCCTAGCCCTCAACCTAACCCTAACCGTAGGTCCAATCCTAAGCCTAAACGTCTCTCTAACCCTAGCCCTCAACCTAACCTTAACCCTAGGTCCAATCCTAACCCTAACCGTCTCTCTAACCCAAGCCCTCAACATAACCCTAACCCTGGGTCCAATCCTAACCCTAATCGTCTCTCAAACCCTAGCAATCAACATAACCCTAACCCTAGGTCCAATCCTAACCCTAACCGTCTCTCTAACCGTAGCCCTCAACATAACCCTAACCCTAGGTCCAATCCTAACCCTAACCGTCTCTAACCCTAGCCCTCAACATAACCCTAACCCTAGGTCCAATCCTAACCCTAACCGTCTCTGTAACACTAGCCCTCAACATAACCCTAACCCTAGGTCCAATCCTCACCCTAACCGTCTCTCTATACCTAGCCCTCATCATAACCCTAAGCCTAGGTCCAATCCTAACCCTAACTGTCTCTCTAACCCTAGCCCTCAACGTAACCCTAACCCTAGGTCCAATCCTAACCCTAACCGTCTCCCTAACCCTAGCCCTCAACCTCACCCTAGCCCTAGGTCCAATCCGAACCCTAACCGTCTCTCTAACCCTAGCCCTCAACATAACCCTAACCCTAGGTCCAATCCTAACCCTAACCGTCTCTGTAACACTAGCCCTCAACATAACCATAACCCTAGGTCCAATCATCACCCTTACTGTCTCTCTATCCCTAGCCCTCAACATAACCCTAACCCTAGATCCAATCCTAACCCTAACCGTCTCTCTAAACCTAGCCCTCAACCTAACCCTAGCCATAGGTCCAAACCTAACCCTAACTGTCCCTCTAACCCTAGCCCTCAACATAACCCTAACCCTAGGTCCAATCCTAACCCTAACCGTCTCTCTAACCCTAGACCTCAACATAACTCTAACCCTAGGTCCAATTCTTACTCCAACCGTCTCTCTAACCCTAGCCCTCAAGATAACCCTAACCCTAGGTCCAATCCTCACCCTAACCGTCTCTCTAACCCTAGCCCTCAACATAACCCTAACCCTAGGTCCAATCCTAACCCTAACCGTCTCTCTAAGCCTAGCCCTAAACATAACCCTAACCCTAGGTCCAATCCTAACCCTAACTTTCTCTCTAAACCTAGCCCTCAACATAACCCTAAACCTAGAACCAATCGTAACCCTAACCGTCTCTCTAACCCGAGCCCTCAACCTAACCCTAACCCTAGGTCCAATCCTAACCCTAACCGTCTCTCTAAACCTAGCCCTCAACATAACCCTAACCCTAGGTCCAATCCTAACCCTAACCGTCTCTCTAAACCTAGCCCTCAACATAACCCTAACCCTAGGTCCAATCCTAACCCTAACCGTCTCTCTAACCCTACCCCTCAACCTAACCTTAACCCTAGGTCTAATCCTAACCCTAACCGTCTCTCTAACCCTAGCCCTCAACATAACCCTAACCCTAGTTCCAATCCTAACCCTAACCGTCTCTCTAACCCTAGCCCTCAACATAACCCTAACCCTAGGTCCAATCCTAACCCTAACCGTCTCTCTAAACCTAGCCCTCAACATAACCTTAACCCTAGGTCCAATCCTAAACCTAACCGTCTCTCTAACCCTAGCCCTCAGCATAACTCTAACCCTAGGTCCAATCCTAACCCTAACCGTCTCTCTAACCCTAGCCCTCAACATAAACCTAACCCTAGGTCCAATCCTCACCCTAACCGTCTCTCTATACCTAGCCCTCATCATAACCCTAAGCCTAGGTCCAATCCTAACCCTAACTGTCTCTCTAACCCTAGCCCTCAACGTAACCCTAACCCTAGGTCCAATCCTAACCCTAACCGTCTCTCTAACCCTAGCCCTCAACCTAACCCTAGCCCTAGGTCCAATCCGAACCCTAACCGTCTCTCTAACCCTAGCCCTCAACATAACCCTAACCCTAGGTCCAATCCTAACCCTAACCGTCTCTCTAACCCTAGCCCTCAAGATAACTCTAACCCTAGGTCCAATCCTAACCCTAACCGTCTCTCTAACCCTAGCCCTCAACATAATCCTAACCCTAGGTCCAAACCTAACCCTAAGCGTCTCTCTAACACTAGCCCTCAACCTAACCCTAGCCCTAGGTCCAATCCTAACCCTAACTGTCTCTCTAACCCTAGCCCTCAACATAACCCTAAACCTAGGACCAATCGTAACCCTAACCGTCTCTCTCACCCTAGCCCTCAACATGACCCTAACCCTAGGTCCAAACCTAAACCTAAGCGTCTCTCTAACCCTAGCCCTCAGCATAACCCTAACCCTAACCCTAACCCTAAGTCCAATCCTAACCCTAACTGTCTCTCTAACCCTAGCCCTCAACATAAACCTAAAACTAGGACCAATCGTAACCCTAACCGTCTCTCTAACCCTAGCCCTCAACATAACCCTAACCCTATGTCCAATCCTAACCCTAACCGTCTCTCTAACCCTAGCCCTCAACATAACCCTAACCCTAGGTCCAATCCTAACCCTAACCGTCTCTGTAACACTAGCCCTGAACATAACCCTAACCCTAGGTCCAATCATCACCCTTACTGTCTCTCTAAACCTAGCCCTCAACATAACCCTAACCCTAGATCCAATCCTAACCCTAACCGTCTCTCTAAACCTAGCCCTCAACCTAACCCTAGCCATAGGTCTAAACCTAACCCTAACTGTCCCTCTAACCCTAGCCCTCAACATAACCCTAACCCTAGGTCCAATCCTAACCCTAACCGTCTCTCTAACCCTAGACCTCAACATAACTCTAACCCTAGGTCCAATCCTTACTCCAACCGTCTCTCTAACCCTAGCCCTCAAGATAACCCTAACCCTAGGTCCAATCCTCACCCTAACCGTCTCTCTAACACTAGCCCTCAACCTAACCCTAGCCCTAGGTCCAATCCTAACCCTAACTGTCTCTCTAACCCTAGCCCTCAACATAACCCTAAACCTAGGACCAATCGTAACCCTAACCGTCTCTCTCACCCTAGCCCTCAACATAACCCTAACCCTAGGTCCAAACCTAACCCTAAGCGTCTCTCTAACCCTAGCCCTCAACCTAACCCTAGCCCTAGGTCCAATCCTAACCCTAACTGCCTCTCCAACCCTAGCCCTCCACATAACCCTAACCCTTGGTCCAATCCTAACCCTAACCGCCTATCTAACCCTAGCCCTCCACATAACCCTAACCCTAGGTCCAATCCTAACCCTAACCGTCTCTCTAACCCTAGCCCTCAGCATAACCATAACCCTAGGTCCAATCTTAACCCTAACCGTCTCTCTAAACCTAGCCCTCAACATAAGCCTAACCCTAGGTCCAATCCTAACCCTAACCGTCTCTCTAACCCTAGCCCTCAACATAACCCTAACCCTAGGTCCAATCCTAACCCTAACCGTCTCTGTAACACTAGCCCTCAACATAACCCTAACCCTAGGTCCAATCATCACCCTTACTGTCTCTCTATCCCTAGCCCTCAACATAACCCTAACCCTAGATCCAATCCTAACCCTAACCGTCTCTCTAAACCTAGCCCTCAACCTAACCCTAGCCATAGGTCCAAACCTAACCCTAACTGTCCCTCTAACCCTAGCCCTCAACATAACCCTAACCCTAGGTCCAATCCTAACCCTAACCGTCTCTCTAACCCTAGACCTCAACATAACTCTAACCCTAGGTCCAATTCTTACTCCAACCGTCTCTCTAACCCTAGCCCTCAAGATAACCCTAACCCTAGGTCCAATCCTCACCCTAACCGTCTCTCTAACCGTAGCCCTCAACATAACCCTAACCCTAGGTCCAATCCTAACCCTAACCGTCTCTCTAAGCCTAGCCCTAAACATAACCCTAACCCTAGGTCCAATCCTAACCCTAACTGTCTCTCTAAACCTAGCCCTCAACATAAACCTAAACCTAGAACCAATCGTAACCCTAACCGTCTCTCTAACCCGAGCCCTCAACCTAACCCTAACCCTAGGTCCAATCCTAACCCTAACCGTCTCTCTAAACCTAGCCCTCAACATAACCCTAACCCTAGGTCCAATCCTAACCCTAACCGTCTCTCTAAACCTAGCCCTCAACATAACCCTAACCCTAGGTCCAATCCTAACCCTAACCGTCTCTCTAACCCTACCACTCAACCTAACCTACACCCTAGGTCTAATCCTAACCCTAACCGTCTCTCTAACCCTAGCCCTCAACATAACCCTAACCCTAGTTCCAATCCTAACCCTAACCGTCTCTCTAACCCTAGCCCTCAACATAACCCTAACCCTAGGTCCAATCCTAACCCTAACCGTCTCTCTAAACCTAGCCCTCAACATAACCTTAACCCTAGGTCCAATCCTAAACCTAACCGTCTCTCTAACCCTAGCCCTCAGCATAACTCTAACCCTAGTTCCAATCCTAACCCTAACCGTCTCTCTAACCCTAGCCCTCAACATAAACCTAACCCTAGGTCCAATCCTCACCCTAACCGTCTCTCTATACCTAGCCCTCATCATAACCCTAAGCCTAGGTCCAATCCTAACCCTAACTGTCTCTCTAACCGTAGCCCTCAACGTAACCCTAACCCTAGGTATAATCCTAACCCTAACCGTCTCTCTAACCCTAGCCCTCAACCTCACCCTAGCCCTAGGTCCAATCCGAACCCTAACCGTCTCTCTAACCCTAGCCCTCAACATAACCCTAACCCTAGGTCCAATCCTAACCCTAACCGTCTCTCTAACCCTAGCCCTCAACATAACTCTAACCCTAGGTCCAATCCTAACCCTAACCGTCTCTCTAACCCTAGCCCTCAACATAACCCTAACCGTAGGTCCAAACCTAACCCTAAGCGTCTCTCTAACACTAGCCCTCAACCTAACCCTAGCCCTAGGTCCAATCCTAACCCTAACTGTCTCTCTAACCCTAGCCCTCAACATAACCCTAAACCTAGGACCAATCGTAACCCTAACCGTCTCTCTCACCCTAGCCCTCAACATAACCGTAACCCTAGGTCCAAACCTAACCCTAAGCGTCTCTCTAACCCTAGCCCTCAACCTAACCCTAGCCCTAGGTCCAATCGTAACCCTTACTGCCTCTCTAACCCTAGCCCTCCACATAACCCTAACCCTTGGTCCAATCCTAACCCTAACCGCCTCTCTAACCCTAGCCCTCCACATAACCCTAACCCTAGGTCCAATCCTAACCCTAACCGTCTCTCTAACCCTAGCCCTCAGCATAACCCTAACCCTAACCCTAACCCTAGGTCCAATCCTAACCCTAACTGTCTCTCTAACCCTAGCCCTCAACATAAACCTAACCCTATGTCCAATCCTAACCCTAACCGCCTCTCTAACCCTAGCCCTCCACATAACCCTAACCCTAGGTCCAATCCTAACCCTAACCGTCTCTCTAACCCTAGCCCTCAGCATAACCCTAACCCTAACCCTAACCCTAGGTCCAATCCTAACCCTAACCGTCTCTCTAACCCTAGCCCTCAGCATAACCCTAACCCTAACCCTAACCCTAGGACCAATCGTAACCCTAACCGTCTCTCTAACCCTAGCCCTCAACATAACCCTAACCCTATGTCCAATCCTAACCCTAACCGTCTCTCTAACCCTAGCCCTCAACATAACCCTAACCCTAGGTCCAATCCTAACCCTAACCGTCTCTGTAACACTAGCCCTCAACATAACTTTAACCCTAGGTCCAATCATCACCCTTACTGTCTCTCTAACCCTAGCCCTCAACGTAACCCTAACCCTAGATCCAATCCTAACCCTAACCGTCTCTCTAAACCTAGCCCTCAACCTAACCCTAGCCATAGGTCCAAACCTAACCCTAACTGTCCCTCTAACCCTAGCCCTCAACATAACCCTAACCCTAGGTCCAATCCTAACCCTAACCGTCTCTCTAACCCTAGACCTCAACATAACTCTAACCCTAGGTCCAATCCTTACTCCAACCGTCTCTCTAACCCTAGCCCTCAAGATAACCCTAAACCTAGGTCCAATCCTCACCCTAACCGTCTCTCTAACACTAGCCCTCAACCTAACCCTAGCCCTAGGTCCAATCCTAACCCTAACTGTCTCTCTAACCCTAGCCCTCAACATAACCCTAAACCTAGGACCAATCGTAACCCTAACCGTCTCTCTCACCCTAGCCCTCAACATAACCCTAACCCTAGGTCCAAACCTAACCCTAAGCGTCTCTCTAACCCTAGCCCTCAACCTAACCCTAGCCCTAGGTCCAATCCTAACCCTAACTGCCTCTCCAACCCTAGCCCTCCACATAACCCTAACCCTTGGTCCAATCCTAACCCTAACCGCCTCTCTAACCCTAGCCCTCCACATGACCCTAACCCTAGGTCCAATCCTAACCCTAACCGTCTCTCTAACCCTAGCCCTCAGCATAACCCTAACCCTAACCCTAACCCTAGGTCCAATCCTAACCCTAACTGCCTCTCTAACCCTAGCCCTCAACATAAACCTAAAACTAGGACCAATCGTAACCCTAACCGTCTCTCTAACCCTAGCCCTCAACATAACCCTAACCCTAGGTCCAATACTAACCCTAACTGTCTGTCTAACGCTAGCCTTCAACATAACACTAACCCTAGGTCCAATCCTAACCCTAACCGTCTCTCTAACCCTATCCCTCAACTTAACCTTAATCCTATGTCCAATCCTAAACCCTAACCGTCACTCTAACCCTAGCCCTCAACGTAACCATAAGCCTAGGTCCAATCCTTACCCTAACCGTCTCTCTAACACTAGCCCTCAACAAAACCCTAACCCTAGGTCCAATCCTAACCGTTACCGTCTCTCTAACCCTAGCCCTCAACATAACCCTAACCAAAGGTCCAATCCTAACCCTAACCCTCTCTCTAACCCTAGCCCTCAACCTAACCCTAACCGTAGGTCCAATCCTAACCCTAACCGTCTCTCTAACCCTAGCCCTCAACCTAACCTTAACCCTAGGTCCAATCCTAACCCTAACCGTCTCTCTAACCCAAGCCCTCAACATAACCCAAACCCTAGGTCCAAACCTAACCCTAAGCGTCTCTCTAACCCTAGGCTCAACCTAACCCTAGCCCTAGGTCCAATCCGAACCCTAACCGTCTGTCTAACCCTAGCCCTCAACATAACCCTAACCCTAGGTCCAATCCTAACCCTAACCGTCTCTCTAACCCTAGCCCTCAACATAACTCTAACCCTAGGTCCAATCTTAACCCTAACCGTCTCTCTAACCCTAGCCCTCAACATAACCCTAACCCTAGGTCCAATCCTCACCCTAATCGTCTCTCTAACCCTAGTCCTCAACATAACCGTAACCCTAGGTCCAAACCTAACCCTAAGCGTCTCTCTAACCCTAGCCCTCAACCTAACCCTAGCCCTAGGTCCAATCCTAACCCTAACTGTCTCTCTAACCCTAGCCCTCAACAAACCCTAAACCTAGGACCAATCGTAACCCTAACCGTCTCTCTCACCCTAGCCCTCAACATAACCCTAACCCTAGATCCAAACCTAACCCTAACCGTCTCTCTAACCCTAGCCCTCAACCTAACCCTAGCCCTAGGTCCAATCCTAACCCTAACTGCCTCTCTAACCCTAGCCCTCCACATAAGCCTAACCCTTGGTCCAATCCTAACCCTAACCGCCTCTCTAAACCTAGCCCTCCACATAATCCTAACCCTAGGTCCAATCCTAACCCTAACTGTCTCTCTAACCCTAGCCCTCAGCATAACCCTAACCCTAACCCTAACCCTAGGTCCAATCCTAACCCTAAATGTCTCTCTAACACTAGCCCTCAACATAAACCTAAAACTAGGACCTATCGTAACCCTAACCGTCTCTCTAACCCTAGCCCTCAACATAACCCTAACCCTAGGTCCAATCCTAACTCTAACCGTCTGTCTAACCCTAGCCCTCAACATAACCCTAACCCTAGGTCCAATCCTAACCCTAACCGTCTCTCTAAGCCTAGCCCTCAACATAACCCTAACCCTAGGTCCAATCCTAACCCTAACCGTCTCTCTAACTCTAGCCCTCAGCATAACTCTAACCCTGGGTCCAATCCTCACCCTAACCGTCTCTCTAACCATAGCCCTCAACCTAACCCTAGCCCTAGGTCCAATCCTAACCCTAACCCTCTCTCCAACCCTAGCCCTCAACATAACCCAAACCCTAGGTCCAAACCTAACCCTAAGCGTCTCTCTAACCCTAGGCTCAACCTAACCCTAGCCCTAGGTCCAATCCGAACCCTAACCGTCTCTCTAACCCTAGCCCTCAACATAACCCTAACCCTAGGTCCAATCCTAACCCTAACCGTCTCTCTAACCCTAGCCCTCAACATAACTCTAACCCTAGGTCCAATCCTAACCCTAACCGTCTCTCTAACCCTAGCCCTCAACATAACCCTAACCCTAGGTCCAATCCTCACCCTAATCGTCTCTCTAACCCTAGCCCTCAACATAACCCTAACCCTAGGTCCAAACCTAACCCTAAGCGTCTCTCTAACCCTAGCCCCCAACCTAACCCTAGCCCTAGGTCCAATCCTAACCCTAACTGTCTCTCTAACCCTAGCCCTCAACATAACCCTAAACCTAGGACCAATCGTAACCCTAACCGTCTCTCTCACCCTAGCCCTCAACATAACCCTAACCCTAGATCCAAACCTAACCCTAACCGTCTCTCTAACCCTAGCCCTCAACCTAACCCTAGCCCTAGGTCCAATCCTAACCCTAACTGCCTCTCTAACCCTAGCCCTCCACATAAGCCTAACCCTTCGTCCAATCCTAACCATAACCGCCTCTCTAACCCTAGCCCTCCACATAACCCTAACACTAGGTCCAATCCTAACCCTAACCGTCTCTCTAACCCTAGCCCTCAGCATAACCCTAACCCTAATCCTAACCCTAGGTCCAATCCTAACCCTAACTGTCTCTCTAACCCTAGCCCTCAACATAAACCTAAAACTAGGACCAATCGTAACCCAAACCGTCTCTCTAATCCTAGCCCTCAACATAACCCTAACCCTAGGTCCAATCCTAACCCTAACCGTCTGTCTGACCCTAGTCCTCAACATAACACTAACCCTAGGTTCAATCCTAAACCTAACCGTCTCTCTAACCCTAGCCCTCAAATTAACCCTAATCCTATATCCAATCCTAAACCCTAACCGTCTCTCTAACCCTAGCCCTCAACGTAACCATAAGCCTAGGTCCAATCCTAACCCTAACCGTCTCTCTAACACTAGCCCTCAACATAACCCTAACCCTAGGTCCAATCCTAACCCTTACCGTCTCTCTAACCCTAGCCCTCAACCTAACCTTAACCCTAGGTCCAATCCTAACCCTAACCGTCTCTCTAACCCTAGCCCTCAACATAACCCTAACCCTGGGTCCAATCCTAACCCTAACCATCTCTCAAACCCTAGCCCTCAACATAACCCTAACCCTAGGTCCAATCCTAACCCAAACCGTCTCTCTAACCCTAGCCCTCAACATAACCCTAACCCTAGGTCCAATCCTAACCCTAACCGTCTCTCTAACTATAGCCCTCAGCATAACTCTAACCCTAGGTCCAATCCTAACCCTAACCGTCTCTCTAACCCTAGCCCTCAACATAACCCTAACCCTATGTCCAATCCTCACCCTAACCGTCTCTCTAACCCTAGCCCTCAACATAACCCTAACCCTAGGTCAAATCCTAACCCTAACCGTCTCTCTAACCCTAGCCCTCAACCTAACCCTAGCCCTAGGTCCAATCCTAACCCTAACAGTCTCTCTAAACCTAGCCCTCAACCTAACCCTAGCCCTAGGTCCAATCATATACCTAAACGCCTCTCTAACCCTAGCCCTCCACATAACCCTAACCCTAGGTCCAATCCTAACACTAACCGTCTCTCTAACCCTAGCCCTCAGCAGAACCCTAACCCTAGGTCCAATGCTAACCCTAACCGTCTCTCTAACCCTAGCCCTCAACATAACCCTAACCCTAGGTCCAAACCTAACCCTAACTGTCCCTCTAACCCTAGCCCTCAACATAACCCTAACCCTAGGTCCAATCCTTACCCCAACCGTCTCTCTAACCCTAGCCCTCAAGATAACCCTAACCCTAGGTCCAATCCTCACTCTAACCGTCTCTCTAACCCTAGACCTCAACATAACCCTAACCCTAGGTCCAATCCTAACCCTAACCGTCTCTCTAAGCCTAGCCCTCAACATAACCCTAACCCTAGGTCCAATCCTAACCCTAACTGTCTCTCTAAACCTAGCCTTAAACATAACCGTTAACCTAGAACCAATCGTAACCCTAACCGTCTCTCTAACTCGAGCCCTCAACCTAACCCTAACCCTAGGTCGAATCCTAACCCTAACCGTCTCTCTAAACCTAGCCCTCAACATAACCCTAACCCTAGGTCCAATCCTAACCCTAACCGTCTCTCTAACCATAGTCCTAAACATAACCCTAACACTAGGTCCAATCCTAAATCCTAACCGTCTCTCTAACCCTAGCCCTCAACCTAACCCTAACCATAGGTCCAATCCTAACCCTAACCGTTTCTCTAACACTAGCCATCAACATAACCCTAACCCTAGGTCAAATCCTAACTCTAACCGTCTCTCTAACCCTAGCCCTCAACATAACCCTTACCCTAGGTCCAATCCTAACCCTAACCGTCTCTCGCACCCTAGCCCTCAACGTAACCCTAACCCTAGGTCCAATCCTAACCCTAACCGTCTCTCTAACCCTTGCCCTCAACATAACCCTAACCCTAGGTCCAATCCTAACCCTCACCGTCTCTCTAACTCTAGCCCTCAGCATAACTCTAACCCTAGGTCCAATCCTAACCCTAACCGTCTCTCTAACCCTAGCCCTCAACATAACCCTAACCCTAGGTCCAATCCTAACCCTAACCGTCTCTCTAACCCTAGCCCTCAACATAACCCTAACCCTAGGTCCAATCCTAACCCTAACCGTCTCTCTAACCCTAGACCTCAACATAACTCTAACCCTAGGTCCAATCCTTACCCCAACCTTCTCTCTAACCCTAGCCCTCAAGATAACCCTAACCCTAGGTCCAATCCTCACCCTAACCGTCTCTCTAACCCTAGCACTCAACATAACCCTAACCCTACGTCCAATCCTAACCCTTACCGTCTCTCTAAGCCTAGCCCTCAACATAACCCTAACCCTAGGTCCAATCCTAACCCTAACTGTCTCTCTAAACCTAGCCCTCAACATAACCCTAAACCTAGAACCAATCGTAACCCTAACCGTCTCTCTAACCCGAGCCCTCAACCTAACACTAACCCTAGGTCCAATCCTAACCCTAACCGTCTCTCTAAACCTAGCCCTCAACATAACCCTAACCCTAGGTCCAATCCTAACCCTAATCGTCTCTCTAACGCTAGTCCTTAACATAACCCTAACCCTAGGTCCAATCCTAAACCCTAACCGTCTCTCTAACCCTAGCCCTCAACCTAACCCTAACCCTAGGTCCAATCCTAACCCTAACCGTCTCTCTAACACTAGCCCTCAACATAACCCTAACCCTACGTCAAATCCTAACCCTAACCGTCTCTCTAACCCTAGCCCTCAACATAACCCTAACCATAGGTCCAAACGTAACCCTAAGCGTCTCTCTAACCCTAGCCCTGAACCTAACCCTAGCCCTAGGTCCAATTCTAACCCTAACCGCCTCTCTGACCCTAGCCCTCAACATAACACTAACCCTAAGTCCAAACCTAACCCTACCTGTCCCTCTAACCCTAGCCCTCAACATAACCCTAACCCTAGGTCCAATCCTAACCCTAACCGTCTCTCTAACCCTAGACCTCAACATGACTCTAAACCTAGGTCCAATCCTTACCCTAACCGTTTCTCTAAACCTAGCCCTCAACATAACCCTAACCCTAGGTCCAAACCTAACCCTAACCGTCTCTCTAACCCTAGCCCCCAACCTAACCCTAACCCTAGGTCCTATCCTAACCCTAACCGTCTCTCTAACACTAGCCCTCAACATAACCCTAACCCTAGGTCCAATCCTAAACCTAAGCGTCTCTCTAACCCTAGCCCTCAGCATAACTCTAACCCTAGGGCCAATCCTAACCCTAACCGTCTCTCTAACCCTAGCCCTCAACATAACCCTAACCCTAGGTCCAATCCTCACCCTAACCGTCTCTCTATCCCTAGCCCTCAACATAACCCTAACCCTAGGTCCAATCCTAACCCTAACCGTCTCTCTAACCCTAGCCCTCAACATAACCCTAACCCTAGGTCCAATCCTAACCCTAACCGTCTCTCTAACCCTAGCCCTCAACCTAACCCTAGCCCTAGGTCCAAACCTAACCCTAAGCGTCTCTCTAAACCTAGCCCTCAACCTAACCCTAGCCCTAGGTCCATTCCTAACCCTAACCGTCTCTCTAACCCTAGCCCTCAACATAACCCTAACCCTAGGTCCAATCCTAACGCTAACCGTCTCTGTAAACCTCGCCCTCAACATAACCCTAACCCTAGGTCCAATCCTAACCCTAACCGTCTCTCTATACCTCGCCCTCAACATAACCCTAACCCTAGGTCCAATCCTAAACCTAACCGTCTCTCTAACCCTAGCCCTCAACCTAACCCTAGCCCTAGGTCCAATCCTAACCCTAACCGTCTCTCTAACCCTAGCCCTCAACATAACCCTAAACCTAGGACCAATCGTAACCCTAACCGTCTCTCTATCCCTACCCCTTAACATAACCCTAACCCTAGATCCAATCCTAACCCTAACCGTCTCTCTAACCCTAGCCCTCAACCTAACCCGAGCCCTAGGTCCAATCCTAACCCTAACTGCCTCTCTAACCCTAGCCCTCCACATAAGACTAACCCTTGGTCCAATCCTAACCCTAACCGCCTCTCTAACCCTAGCCCTCCACATAACCCTAACCCTAGGTCCAATCCTAACCCTAACCGTCTCTCTAACCCTAGCCCTCAGCATAACCCTAACCCTAACCCTAACCCTAGTTCCAATCCTAACCCTAACTGTCTCTCTAATCCTAGCCCTCAACATAAACCTAAAACTAGGACCAATCGTAACCCTAACCGTCTCTCTAACCCTAGTCCTCAACATAACCCTAACCCTAGGTCCAATCCTAACCCTAACCGTCTGTCTAACCCTACTCCTCAACATAACACTAACCCTAGGTTCAATCCTAACCCTAACCGTCTCTCTAACCCCAGCCCTCAAATTAACCCTAATCCTATATCCAATCCTAAACCCTAACCGTCTCTCTAACCCTAGCCCTCAACGTAACCATAAGCCTAGGTCCAATCCTAACCCTAACCGTCTCTCTAACACTAGCCTTCAACATAACCCTAACCCTAGGTCCAATCCTAACCCTTACCGTCTCTCTAAACCTAGCCCTCAACATAACCCTAACCATAGGTCCAATCCTAACCCTAACCCTCTCTCTAACCCTAGCCCTCAACCTAACCCTAACCCTAGGTCCAATCCTAACCCTAACCGTCTCTCTAACCCTAGCCCTCAACCTAACCTTAACCCTAGGTCCAATCCTAACCCTAACCGTCTCTCTAACCCTAGCCCTCAACATAACCCTAACCCTATGTCCAATCCTCACCCTAACCGTCTCTCTAACCCTAGCCCTCAACATAACCCTAACCCTAGGTCAAATCCTAACCCTAACCGTCTCTCTAACCCTAGCCCTCAACCTAACCCTAGCCCTAGGTCCAATCCTAAACCTAACCCTCTCTCTAACCCTAGCCTTCAACATAACCCTAACCCTAGGTCCAATCATCACCCTAACTTTCTCTCTAAACCTAGCCCTCAACATAACCCTAACCCTAGGTCCAATCCTAACCCTAACAGTCTCTCTAAACCTAGCCCTCAACCTAACCCTAGCCCTAGGTCCAATCCTACACCTAACCGCCTCTCTAACCCTAGCCCTCCACATAACCCTAACCCTAGGTCCAATCCTAACACTAAACGTCTCTCTAACCCTAGCCCTCAGCATAACCCTAACCCTAGGTCCAATGCTAACCCTAACCGTCTCTCTAACCCTAGCCCTCAACATAACCCTAACCCTAGGTCCAAACCTAACCCTAACTGTCCCTCTAACCCTAGCCCTCAACATAACCCTAACCCTAGGTCCAATCCTTACCCCAACCGTCTCTCTAACCCTAGCCCTCAAGATAACCCTAACCCTAGGTCCAATCCTCACCCTAACCGTCTCTCTAACCCTAGACCTCAACATAACCCTAACCCTAGGTCCAATCCTAACCCTAACCGTCTCTCTAAGCCTAGCCCTCAACATAACCCTAACCCTAGGTCCAATCCTAACCCTAACTGTCTCTCTAAACCTAGCCTTAAACATAACCATAAACCTAGAACCAATCGTAACCCTAACCGTCTCTCTAACTCGAGCCCTCCACCTAACCCTAACCCTAGGTCGAATCCTAACCCTAACCGTCTCTCTAAACCTAGCCCTCAACATAACCCTAACCCTAGGTCCAATCCTAAACCTAACCGTCTCTCTAACCCTAGTCCTAAACATAACCCTAACACTAGGTCCAATCCTAAATCCTAACCGTCTCTCTAACCCTAGCCCTCAACCTAACCCTAACCATAGGTCCAATCCTAACCCTAACCGTCTCTCTAACACTAGCCATCAACATAACCCTAACCCTAGGTCCAATCCTAACCCTAACCGTCTCTCTATCCCTAGCCCTCAACATAACACTAACCCTCGGTCCAATCCTAAGCCTAACCGTCTCTCTAACCCTAGCCCTCAACATAACCCTAATCCTATGTCCAATCCTAAACCCTAACCGTCTCTCTAACCCTAGCCCTCAACGTAACCATAAGCCTAGGTCCAATCCTAACCCTAACCGTCTCTCTAACACTAGCCCTCAACATAACCCTAACCCTAGGTCCAATCCTAACCCTTACCGTCTCTCTAACCCTAGCCCTCAACATAACCCTAACCATAGGTCCAATCCTAACCCTAACCCTCTCTCTAACCCTAGCCCTCAACCTAACCCTAACCCTAGGTCCAATCCTAACCCTAACCGTCTCTCTAAACATAGCCCTCAACCTAACCTTAACCCTAGGTTCAATCCTAACCCTAACCGTCTCTCTAACCCTAGCCCTCAACATAACCCTAACCCTGGGTCCAATCCTAACCCTAACCGTCTCTCTAACCCTAGCCCTCAACATAACCCTAACCCTAGGTCCAATCCTAACCCTAACCGTCTCTCTAACCCGAGCCCTCAACATAACCCTAACCCTAGGTCCAATCCTAACCCTAACCGTCTCTCTAACTCTAGCCCTCAGCATAACTCTAACCCTAGGTCCAATCCTAACCCTAACCGTCTCTATAACCCTAGCCCTCAACATAACCCTAACCCTAGGTCCAATAGTCACCCTAACCGTCTCTCTAACACTAGCCCTCAACATAACCCTAACCCTAGGTCCAATCCTAACCCTAACAGTCTCTGTAAACCTAGCCGTCAACCTAACCCTAGCCCAAGGTCCAATCCGAACCCTAACCGTCTCCCTAAATCTAGCCCTCAACAGAACCCTAACCCTATGTCCAATCCTAACCCTAACGGTCTCTCTAACCCTAGCCCTCAACATAACTCTAACCCTAGGTCCAATCCTAACCCTAACCGTCTCTCTAACCATAGCCCTCAACATAACCCTAACCCTAGGTCCAATCCTCACCCTAACCGTCTCTCGAACCCTAGCCCTCAACATAACCCTAACCCTAGGTCCAAACCTAACGCTAAGCGTCTCTCTAACCCTAGCCCTCAACCTAACCCTAGCCCTAGGTCCAATCCTAACCCTAACTTCCTCTCTAACCCTAGCCCTCCACATAACCCTAACCCTTGGTCCAATCCTAACCCTAACCGTCTCTCTAAGCCTAGCCCTCAACCTAACCCTAACCCTAGGTCCAATCCTAACCCTAACCGTCTCTCTAACCCTAGCCCTCAACATAACCCTAACCCTAGGTCCTATCCTAACCCTAACCGTCTCGGTAACACTAGCCCTCAATATAACCCTAACCCTAGGTCCAATCATCACCCTAACTGTCTCTCTAACCCTAGCCCTCAACATAACCCTAACCCTAGGTCCAATCCTAACCCTAACAGTCTCTCTAAATCTAGCCCTCAACCTAACCCTAGCCCTAGGTCCAATTCTAACCCTAACCGCCTATCTAACCCTAGCCCTCAGCATAACCCTAACCCTAGGTGCAAACCTAACCCTAACTGTCCCTCTCACCCTAGCCCTCAACATAACCCTAACCCTAGGTCCAATCCTAACCCTAACCGTCTCTCTAACACTAGACCTCAACATAACTCTAACCCTAGGTCCAATCCTTACCCCAACCGGCTCTCTAAACCTAGCCCTCAAGATAACCCTACCCTAGGTCCAATCCTAACCCTAACCCTCTCTCTAAGCCTAGCCCTCAACATAACCCTAACCCTAGGTCCAATCCTCAGCCTAACCGTCTCTCGAACCCTAGCCCTCAACATAAACCTAACCCTAGGTCCAAACCTAACGCTAAGCGTCTCTCTAACCCTAGCCCTCAACCTAACCCTAGCCCTCGGTCCAATCCTAACCCTAACTGCCTCTCTAACCCTAGCCCTCCACATAACCCTAACCCTTGGTCCAATCTTAACCCTAACCGCCTCTCTAACCCTAGCCCTCCACATAACCCTAACCCTAGGTCCAATCCTAACCCTAACAGTCTCTCTAACCCTTGCCCTCAGCATAACCCTAACCCTAGGTCCAATCTTAACCCTAACCGTCTCTCTAAACCTAGCCCTCAACATAACCCTAACCCTAGGTCCAATCCTAACCCTAACCGTCTCTACCCTAGCCCTCAACATAACCCTAACCCTAGGTCCAATCCTAACCCTAACCGTCTCTGTAACACTAGCCCTCAAAATAACCCTAACCCTAGGTCCAATCCTCACCCTAACCGTCTCTCTAACCCTAGACCTCAGCATAACCCTAACCCTAGGTCCAATCCTAACCCTAACCGTCTCTCTAACCCTAGCCCTCAACATAACCCTAACCCTAGGTCCAATCCTAACCCTAACCGTCTCTCTAAGCCTAGCCCTCAACCTAACCCTAACCCTAGGTCCAATCCTAACCCTAACAGCCTCTCTAACCCTAGCCCTCCACATAACCCTAACCCTAGGTCCAATCCTAACACTAACCGTCTCTCTAACCCTAGCCCTCAACATAACCCTAACCCTAGGTGCAAACCTAACCCTAAATGTCCCTCTCACCCTAGCCCTCAACATAACCCTAACCCTAGGTCCAATCCTAACCCTAACCGTCTCTCTAACACTAGACCTCAACATAACTCTAACCCTAGGTCCAATCCTTACCCCAACCGGCTCTCTAAACCTAGCCCTCAAGATAAACCTAACCCTAGGTCCAATCCTAACCCTAACCCTCTCTCTAAGCCTAGCCCTCAACATAACCCTAACCCTAGGTCCAAACCTAACCCTAACTGTCTCTCTAACCCTAGCCCTCGACATAACCCTAAACCTAGAACCAATCGTAACCCTAACCGTCTCTCTAACCCTAGCCCTCAGCATAACTCTAACCCTAGGTCCAATCCTAACCCTATCCGTCTCTCTAACCCTAGCCCTCAACATAACCCTAACCCTAGGTCCAATCCTCACCCTAACCGTCTCTCTATCCCTAGCCCTCAACCTAACCCTAAGCCTAGGTCCAATCCTAACCCTAACCGTCTCTCTAAGCCTAGCCCTCAACATAACCCTAACTCTAGGTCCAATCCTAACCCTAACTGTCTCTCTAAACCTAGCCTTAAACATAACACTAAACCTAGAACCAATCGTAACCCTAACCGTCTCTCTAACTCGAGTCCTCAACCTAACCCTAACCCTAGGTCCAATCCTAACCCTAACTGTCTCTCTAAACCTAGCCCTCAACATAACCCTAACCCTAGGTCCAATCCTAACCCTAACCGTCTCTCTAACCCTAGTCCTCAACATAACCCTAACACTAGGTCCAATCCTAAACCCTAACCGTCTCTCTAACCCTAGCCCTCAACCTAACCCTAACCATAGGTCCAAAGCTAACCCTAACCGTCTCTCTAACACTAGCCATCAACATAACCCTAACCCTACGTCAAATCCTAACCCTAACCGTCTCTCTAACCCCAGCCCTCAACATAACCCTAACCCTAGGTCCAATCCTAACCCTAACCGTCTCTCTAACCCTAGCCCTCAACATAACCCTAACCCTAGGTCCAATCCTAACCCTAACCGTCTCTCTAACCCTAGCCCTCCACATAACCCTAACCCTTGGTCCAATCCTAACCCTAACAGCCTCTCTAACCCTAACCCTCCACATAACCCTAACCCTAGGTCCAATCCTAACGCTAACCGTCTCTCTAACCCTAGCCCTCAGCGTAACCCTAACCCTAACCCTAACCCTAGGTCCAATCCTAACCCTAATTGTCTCTCTAACCCTAGCCCTCAACATAAACCTAAAACTAGGACCAATCGTAACCCTAACCGTCTCTCTAACCCTAGCCCTCAACATAACCCTAACCCTAGGTCCAATCCTAACCCTAACCGTCTCTCTAACCCTAGCCCTCAACATAACACTAACCCTCGGACCAATCCTAACCCTAACCGTCTCTCTAACCCTAGCCCTCAACATAACCCTAATCCTATGTCCAATCCTAAACCCTAACCGTCTCTCTAACCCTAGCCCTCAACGTAACCATAAGCCTAGGTCCAATCCTAACCCTAACCGTCTCTCTAACACTAGCCCTCAACATAACCCTAACCCTAGTTCCAATCCTAACCCTTACCGTCTTTCTAACCCTAGCCCTCAACATAACCCTAAACATAGGTCCAATCCTAACCCTAACCCTCTCTCTAACCCTAGCCCTCAACCTAACCCTAACCCTAGGTCCAATCCTAACCCTAACCGTCTCTCTAAACATAGCCCTCAACCTAACCTTAACCCTAGGTTCAATCCTAACCCTAACCGTCTCTCTAACCCTAGCCCTCAACATAACCCTAACCCTGGGTCCAATCCTAACCCTAACCGTCTCTCAAACCCTAGCCCTCAACATAACCCTAACCCTAGGTCCAATCCTAACCCTAACCGTCTCTCTAACCCGAGCCCTCAACATAACCCTAACCCTAGGTCCAATCCTAACCCTAACCGTCTCTCTAACTCTAGCCCTCAGCATAACTCTAACCCTAGGTCCAATCCTAACCCTAACCGTCTCTCTAACCCTAGCCCTCAACATAACCCTAACCCTAGGTCCAATAGTCACCCTAACCGTCTCTCTAACCCTAGCCCTCAACATAACCCTAACCCTAGGTCAAATCCTAACCCTACCCGTCTCTCTAACCCTAGCCCTCAACCTAACCCTAGCCCTAGGTCCAATCCTAACCCTAACCCTCTCTCTAAACCTAGCCCTCAACATAACCCTAACCCTAGGTCCAATCCTAACCCCAACAGTCTCTGTAAACCTAGCCGTCAACCTAACCCTAGCCCAAGGTCCAATCCGAACCCTAACCGTCTCTCTAACCCTAGCCCTCAACAGAACCCTAACCATACGTCCAATCCTAACCCTAACCGTCTCTCTAACCCTAGCCCTCAACATAACTCTAACCCTAGGTCCAATCCTAACCCTAACCGTCTCTCTAACCCTAGCCCTCAACATAACCCTAACCCTAGGTCCAATACTCACCCTAACCGTCTCTCGAACCCTAGCCCTCAACATAACCCTAACCCTAGGTCCAAACCTAACGCTAAGCGTCTCTCTAACCCTAGCCCTCAACCTAACCCTAGCCCTAGGTCCAATCCTAACCCTAACTGCCTCTCTAACCCTAGCCCTCCACATAACCCTAACCCTTGGTCCAATCCTAACCCTAACCGCCTCTCTAACCCTAGCCCTCCACATAACCCTAACCCTAGGTCCAATCCTAACCCTAAGAGTCTCTCTAACCCTTGCCCTCAGCATAACCCTAACCCTAGGTCGAATCTTAACCCTAACCGTCTCTCTAAACCTAGCCCTCAACATAACCCTAACCCTAGGTCCAATCCTAACCCTAACCGTCTCTAACCCTAGCCCTCAACATAACCCTAACCCTAGGTCCAATCCTAACCCTAACCGTCTCTGTAACACTAGCCCTCAACATAACCCTAACCCTAGGTCCAATCCTCACCCTAACCGTCTCTCTAACCCTAGCCCTCAATATAACCCTAACCCTAGGTCCAATGCTAACCCTAACAGTCTCTCTAAACCTAGCCCTCAACCTAACCCTAGCCCTAGGTCCAATCCTAAACCTAACCGCCTCTCTAACACTAGCCCTCCACATAACCTTAACCCTAGGTCCAATCCTAACCCTAACCGTCTCTCTAACCCTAGACCTCAGCATAACCCTAACCCTAGGTCCAATCCTAACCCAAACCGTCTCTCTAACCCTAGCCCTCAACATAACCCTAACCCTAGGTCCAATCCTAACCCTAACCGTCTCTCTAAGCCTAGCCCTCAACCTAACCCTGACCCTAGGTCCAATCCTAACCCTAACCGTCTCTCTAACCCTAGCGCTCAACATAACCCTAACCCTACGTCAAATCCTAACCCTAACCCTCTCTCTAACCCTAGCCCTCTACATAACCCTAACCCTAGGTCCAATCCTAACCTTAACCGTCTCTCTAACCCTAGCCCTCAACATAACCCTAACCCTAGGTCCAATCCTAACCCTAACCGTCTCTCTAAGCCTAGCCCTCAACCTAACCCTAACCCTAGGTCCAATCCTAACCCTAACCGTCTCTCTAACCCTAGCCCTCAACATAACCCTAACCCTAGGTCCTATCCTAACCCTAACCGTCTCGGTAACACTAGCCCTCAACATAACCCTAACCCTAGGTCCAATCATCACCCTAACTGTCTCTCTAACCCTAGCCCTCAACATAACCCTAACCCTAGGTCCAATCCTAACCCTAACAGTCTCTCTAAACCTAGCCCTCAACCTAACCCTAGCCCTAGGTCCAATTCTAACCCTAACCGCCTCTCTAACCCTAGCCCTCCACATAACCCTAACCCTAGGTCCAATCCTAACACTAACCGTCTCTCTAACCCTAGCCCTCAGCATAACCCTAACCCTAGGTCCAATCCTAACCCTAACCGTCTCTCTGACCCTAGCCCTCAACATAACCCTAACCCTAGGTGCAAACCTAACCCTAACTGTCCCTCTAACCCTAGCCCTCAACATAACCCTAACCCTAGGTCCAATCCTAACCCTAACCGTCTCTCTAACACTAGACCTCAACATAACTCTAACCCTAGGTCCAATCTTTACCCCAACCGGCTCTCTAAACCTAGCCCTCAAGATAACCCTAACCCTAGGTCCAATCCTAACCCTAACCCTCTCTCTAAGCCTAGCCCTCAACATAACCCTAACCCTAGGTCCAAACCTAACCCTAACTGTCTCTCTAACCCTAGCCCTCAGCATAACTCTAACCCTAGGTCCAATCCTAACCCTATCCGTCTCTCTAACCCTAGCCCTCAACATAACCCTAACCCTAGGTCCAATCCTCACCCTAACCGTCTCTCTATCCCTAGCCCTCAACCTAACCCTAAGCCTAGGCCCAATCCTAACCCTAACCGTCTCTCTAACCCTAGCCCTCAACATAACTCTAACCCTAGGTACAATCCTAACCCTAACCGTCTCTCTAACCCTAGCCCTCAACATAACCCTAACCCTAGGTCCAATCCTCACCATAATCGTCTCTCTAACTCTAGCCCTCAACATAACCCTAACCCTAGGTCCAAACCTAACCCTAAGCTTCACTCTAACACTAGCCCTCAACCTAACGCTAGCCCTAGGTCCAATCCTAACCCTAACCGTCTCTCTAACCCTAGCCCTCAACATAACCCTAAACCTAGGACCAATCGTAACCCTAACCGTCTCTCTAACCCTAGCCCTCAACATAACCCTAACCCTAGGTCCAAACCTAACCCTAAGCGTCTCTCTAACACTAGCCCTCAACCTAACCCTAGCCCTAGGTCCAATCCTAACCCTAACTGACTCTCTAACCCTAGCCCTCCACATAACCCTAACCCTTGGTCCAATCCTAACCCTAACCGCCTAACTAACCCTAGCCCTCCACATAACCCTAACCCTAGGTCCAATCCTAACCCTAACCGTCTCTCTAACCCTAGCCCTCAGCATAACCCTAACCCTAGGTCCAATCTTAACCCTAACCATCTCTCTAAACCTAGCCCTCAACATAACCCTAACCCTATGTCCAATCCTAACCCTAACCGTCTCTCTAAACCTAGCCCTCAACATAACCCTAACCCTAGGTCCAATCCTAACCCTAACCGTCTCGGTAACACTAGACCTCAACATAACTCTAACCATAGGTCCAATCCTTATCCCAAACGTCTCTATAAACCTAGCCCTCAAGATAACCCTAACCCTAGGTCCAATCCTAACCCTAACCCTCTCTCTAAGCCTAGCCCTCAACATAACCCTAACCCTAGGTCCAAACCTAACCCTAACTGTCTCTCTAAACCTAGCCCTCCACATAACCCTGAACCTAGAACCAATTGTAACCCTAACCGTCTCTCTAACCCTAGCCCTCAGCATAACTCTAACCCTAGGTCCAATCCTAACCCTAACCGTCTTTCTAACCCTAGCCCTCAACATAACCCTAACCCTAGGTCCAATCCTAACCCTAACCGTCTCTCTAACCCTAGCCCTCAACTTAACCCTAGCCCTAGGTCTAATCCGAACCCTAACCGTCTCTCTAACCCTAGCCCTCAACATAACCCTAACCCTAGGTCCAATCCTAACCCTAACCGTCTCTCTAACCCTAGCCCTCAACATAACTCTAACCCTAGGTCCAATCCTAACCCTAACCGTCTCTCTAACCCTAGCCCTCAATATAACCCTAACCCTAGGTCCAATCCTCACCATAATCGTTTCTCTAACCCTAGCCCTCAACCTAACCCTAGCCCTAGGTCCAATCCTAACCCTAACTGCCTCTCTAACCCTAGCCCTCCACATAACCCTAACCCTTGGTCCAATCCTAACCCTAAACGTCTCTCTAACCCTAACCCTCAGCATAACCCTAACCCTAACACTAACCCTAGGTCCAATCCTAACCCTAACTGTCTCTCTAACCCTAGCCCTCAACATAACCGTAACCCTAGGTCCAATCATCACCCTGTCTCTCTAACCCTAGCCCTCAACATAACCCTAACCCTAGGTCCAATCCTAACCCTAACAGTCTCTGTAAACCTAGCCGTCAACCTAACTCTAGCCCAAGGTCCAATCCGAACCCTAACCGTCTCTCTAACCCTAGCCCTCAACAGAACCCTAACCCTACGTCCAATCCTAACCCTAACCGTCTCTCTAACCCTAGCCCTCAACATAACTCTAACCCTAGGTCCAATCCTAACCCTAACCGTCTCTCTAACCCTAGCCATCAACATAACCCTAACCCTAGGTCCAATCCTCACCCTAACCATCTCTCGAACCCTAGCCCTCAACATAACCCTAACCCTAGGTCCAAACCTAACGCTAAGCGTCTCTCTAACCCTAGCCCTCAACCTAACCCTAGCCCTAGGTCCAATCCTAACCCTACCTGCGTCTCTAACCCTAGCCCTCCACATAACCCTAACCCTTGGTCCAATCCTAACCCTAACCGCCTCTCTAACCCTAGCCCTCCACATAACCCTAACCCTAGGTCCAATCCTAACCCTAACAGTCTCTCTAACCCTAGCCCTCAGCATAACCCTAACCCTAGGTCCAATCTTAACCCTAACCGTCTCTCTAAACCTAGCCCTCCACATAACCCTAACCCTAGGTCCAATCCTAACCCTAACAGTCTCTCTAACCCTAGCCCTCAACATAACCCTAACCCAAGTCCAATCCTAACCCTAACCGTCTCGGTAACACTAGCCCTCAACATAACCCTAACCCTAGGTCCAATCATCACCCTAACTGTCTCTCTAACCCTAGCCCTCAACATAACCCTAACCCTAGGTCCAATCCTAACCCTAACAGTCTCTCTAAACCTAGCTCTCAACCTAACCCTAGCCCTAGGTCCAATTCTAACCCTAACCGCCTCTCTAACCCTAGCCCTCCACATAACCCTAACCCTAGGTCCAACCCTAACACTAACCGTCTCTCTAACCCTAGCCCTCAGCATGACCCTAACCCTAGGTCCAATCCTAACCCTAACCGTCTCTCTAACCCTAGCCCTCAACATAACCCTAACCCTAGGTCCAATCCTAACCCTAACCGTCTCTCTAAGACTAGACCTCAACATAACTCTAACCCTAGGTCCAATCCTTACCCCAACCGTCTCTCTAAACCTAGCCCTCAAGATAACCCTAACCCTAGGTCCAATCCTAACCCTAACCCTCTCTCTAAGCCTAGCCCTCAACATAACCCTAACCCTAGGTCCAAACCTAACCCTAACTGTCTCTCTAAACCTAGCCCTCAACATAACCCTAAACCTAGAACCAATCGTAACCCTAACCATCTCTCTAACCCTAGCCCTCAGCATAATTCTAACCCTAGGTCCAATCCTAACCCTAACCGTCTCTCTAACCCTAGCCCTCAACGTAACCCTAACCCTAGGTCCAATCCTCACCCTAACCGTCTCTCTATCCCTAGCCCTCAACCTAACCCTAGCCCTAGGTCCAATCCTAACCCTAACTGACTCTCTAACCCTAGCCCTCCACATAACCCTAACCCTTGGTCCAATCCTAACCCTAACCGCCTAACTAACCCTAGTCCTACACATAACCCTAACCCTAGGTCCAATCCTAACCCTAACCGTCTCTCTAACCCTCGCCCTCAACCTAACCCTAGCCCTAGGTCCAATCCGAACCGTAACCGTCTCTCTAACCCTAGCCCTCAACATAACCCTAACCCTAGGTTCAATCCTAACCCTAACCGTCTCTCTAACGCTAGCCCTCAACATAATCCTAACCCTAGGTCCAATCCTCACCATAATCGTCTCTCTAACCCTAGCCCTCAACATAACCCTAACCCTAGGTCCAAACCTAACCCTTAGCGTCTCTCTAACACTAGCCCTCAACCTAACCCTATCCCTAGGTCCAATCCTAACCCTAACTGTCTCTCTAACCCTAGCCCTCAACATAACCCTAAACCTAGGACCAATCGTAACCCTAACCGTCTCTCTAACCCTAGCCCTCAACATAACCCTATCCCTAGGTCCAAACCTAACCCTAAGCGTCTCTCTAACCCTAGCCCTCAACCTAACCCTAGCCCTAGGTCCAATCCTAACCCTAACTGCCTCTCTAACCCTAGCCCTCCACATAACCCTAACCCTTGGTCCAATCCTAACCCTAACCGTCTCTCTAACCCTAGCCCTCAGCATAACCCTAACCCTAACCCTAACCCTAGGTCCAATCCTAACCCTAACTGTCTCTCTAACCCTAGCCCTCAACATAAACCTAAAACTAGGACAAATCGTAACCCTAACCGTCTCTCTAACCCTAGCCCTCAACATAACACTAACCCTAGGTCCAATCCTAACCCTTACCGTCTCTCTAACCCTAACCCTCAACATAACCCTAACCCTAGGTCCAATCCTAACCCTAACCCTCTCTCTAACCCTAGCCCTCAACCTAACCCTAACCTTAGGTCCAATCCTAACCGTAACCGTCTCTCTAATCCTAGCCCTCAACCTAACCTTAACCCTAGGTCCAATCCTAACCCTAACCGTCTCTCTAACCCTAGCCCTCAACATAACCCTCACCCTGGGTCCAATCCTAACCCTAACCGTCTCTCTAACCCTAGCCCTCAACATAACCCTAACCCTAGGTCCAATCCTAACCCTAAACGTCTCTCTAACCCTAGCACTCAGCATAACCTTAACCCTAGGTCCAATCGTAACCTTAAACGTCTCTCTAACCGTAGCCCTCAAAATAACCCTAACCCTAGGTCTAATCCTAACCCTAACCGTGTTTCTGACCCTAGCCCTCAACATAACCCTAAAGCTAGGTCCAATCCTAACCCTAACTGTCTGTCTGATCTAGTCCTCAACATAACCCTAACCCTAGTCGAATCCTAACCCTAACTGTCTCTCTCACCCTAGCCCTCAACATAACCCTAACCCTAGGTCGAATCATAACCCTAACTGTCTCTCTCACCCTAGCCCTCAACATAACCCTAAACCTAGGCCCAATCCTCACCCTAACCGTCTCTCTAACCTTAGCCCTCAACATAACCCTAACCCTAGGTCCAATCCTAACCCTAACTGTCTCTCTAACCCTAGCCCTCAACATAACTCTAACCCTAGGTCCAATCCTAACCCTAACCGTCTCTCTAACCCTAGCCCTCAATATAACCCTAACCCTAGGTCCAATCCTCACCATAATCGTTTCTCTAACCCTAGCCCTCAACCTAACCCTAGCCCTAGGTCCAATCCTAACCCTAACTGCCTCTCTAACCCTAGCCCTCCACATAACCCTAACCCTTGGTCCAATCCTAACCCTAAACGTCTCTCTAACCCTAACCCTCAGCATAACCCTAACCCTAACCCTAACCCTAGGTCCAATCCTAACCCTAACTGTCTCTCTAACCCTAGCCCTCAACATAACCCTAACCCTAGGTCCAATCATCACCCTAACTGTCTCTCTAACCCTAGCCCTCAACATAACCCTAACCCTAGGTCCAATCCTAACCCTAACAGTCTCTGTAAACCTAGCCGTCAACCTAACTCTAGCCCAAGGTCCAATCCGAACCCTAACCGTCTCTCTAACCCTAGCCCTCAACATAACTCTAACCCTAGGTCCAATCCTAACCCTAACCGTCTCTCTAACCTTAGCCATCAACATAACCCTAACCCTAGGTCCAATCCTCACCCTAACCATCTCTCGAACCCTAGCCCTCAACATAACCCTAACCCTAGGTCCAAACCTAACGCTAAGCGTCTCTCTAACCCTAGCCCTCAACCTAACCCTAGCCCTAGGTCCAATCCTAACCCTACCTGCCTCTCTAACCCTAGCCCTCCACATAACCCTAACCCTTGGTCCAATCCTAACCCTAACCGCCTCTCTAACCCTAGCCCTTCACATAACCATAACCCTAGGTCCAATCCTAACCCTAACAGTCTCTCTAACCCTAGCCCTCAGCATAACCCTAACCCTAGGTCCAATCTTAACCCTAACCGTCTCTCTAAACCTAGCCCTCAACATAACCCTAACCCTAGGTCCAATCATCACCCTAACTGTCTCTCTAACCCTAGCCCTCAACATAACCCTAACCCTAGGTCCAATCCTAACCCTAACAGTCTCTCTAAACCTAGCTCTCAACCTAACCCTAGCCCTAGGTCCAATTCTAACCCTAACCGCCTCTCTAACCCTAGCCCTCCACATAACCCTAACCCTAGGTCCAACCCTAACACTAACCGTCTCTCTAACCCTAGCCCTCAGCATAACCCTAACCCTAGGTCCAAACCTAACCCTAACCGTCTCTCTAACCCTAGCCCTCAACATAACCCTAACCCTAGGTCCAATCCTAACCCTACCGTCTCTCTAAGACTAGACCTCAACATAACTCTAACCCTAGGTCCAATCCTTACCCCAACCGTCTCTCTAAACCTAGCCCTCAAGATAACCCTAACCCTAGGTCCAATCCTAACCCTAACCCTCTCTCTAAGCCTAGCCCTCAACATAACCCTAACCCTAGGTCCAAACCTAACCCTAACTGTCTCTCTAAACCTAGCCCTCAACATAACCCTAAACCTAGAACCAATCGTAACCCTAACCATCTCTCTAACCCTAGCCCTCAGCATAACTCTAACCCTAGGTCCAATCCTAACCCTAACCGTCTCTCTAACCCTAGCCCTCAACGTAACCCTAACCCTAGGTCCAATCCTCACCCTAACCGTCTCTCTATCCCTAGCCCTCAACCTAACCCTAGCCCTAGGTCCAATCCTAACCCTAACTGACTCTCTAACCCTAGCCCTCCACATAACCCTAACCCTTGGTCCAATCCTAACCCTAACCGCCTAACTAACCCTAGTCCTACACATAACCCTAACCCTAGGTCCAATCCTAACCCTAACCGTCTCTCTAACCCTCGCCCTCAACCTAACCCTAGCCCTAGGTCCAATCCGAACCGTAACCGTCTCTCTAACCCTAGCCCTCAACATAACCCTAACCCTAGGTTCAATCCTAACCCTAACCGTCTCTCTAACGCTAGCCCTCAACATAACCCTAACCCTAGGTCCAATCCTCACCATAATCGTCTCTCTAACCCTAGCCCTCAACATAACCCTAACCCTAGGTCCAAACCTAACCCTTAGCGTCTCTCTAACACTAGCCCTCAACCTAACCCTAGCCCTAGGTCCAATCCTAACCCTAACTGTCTCTCTAACCCTAGCCCTCAACATAACCCTAAACCTAGGACCAATCGTAACCCTAACCGTCTCTCTAACCCTAGCCCTCAACATAACCCTATCCCTAGGTCCAATCCTAACCCTAACCGTCCTTCTAACACTAGCCCTCAACATAACAATAACCCTAGGTCCAATCCTAACCCTTACCGTCTCTCTAACCCTAACCCTCAACATAACCCTAACCCTAGGTCCAATCCTAACCCTAACCCTCTCTCTAACCCTAGCCCTCAACCTAACCCTAACCTTAGGTCCAATCCTAACCGTAACCGTCTCTCTAATCCTAGCCCTCAACCTAACCTTAACCCTAGGTCCAATCCTAACCCTAACCGTCTCTCTAACCCTAGCCCTCAATATAACCCTCACCCTGGGTCCAATCCTAACCCTAACCGTCTCTCTAACACTAGCCCTCAACATAACCCTAACCCTAGGTCCAATCCTAACCCTAAACGTCTCTCTAACCCTAGCACTCAGCATAACCTTAACCCTAGGTCCAATCGTAACCTTAAACGTCTCTCTAACCGTAGCCCTCAAAATAACCCTAACCCTAGGTCTAATCCTAACCCTAACCGTGTTTCTGACCCTAGCCCTCAACATAACCCTAAAGCTAGGTCCAATCCTAACCCTAACTGTCTGTCTGATCTAGCCCTCAACATAACCCTAACCCTAGTCGAATCCTAACCCTAACTGTCTCTCTCACCCTAGCCCTCAACATAACCCTAACCCTAGGTCGAATCATAACCCTAACTGTCTCTCTCACCCTAGCCCTCAACATAACCCTAAACCTAGGCCCAATCCTCACCCTAACCGTCTCTCTAACCTTAGCCCTCAACATAACCCTAACCCTAGGTCCAATCCTAACCCTAACTGTCTCTCTGACCCTAGCCCTCAACATAACCCTAACCCTAGGTCTATTCCTAAACCTAACCGTCTCTCTGACCCTAGCCCTCAACATAACCCTAAACCTAGGTCCAATCCTAACCCTAACTGTCTCTCTGACCCTAGCCCTCAACATAACCCTAACCCTAGGTCCAATCCTCACCCTAACCGTCTCTCTAACGTTAGCCCTCAACATAACCCAAACCCTAGGTCCAATCCTAACCCTAACCGTCTCTCTAACCCTAGCCCTCAACATAACCCTAACCCTAGGTCCAATTCTAACCCTAACCGTCTCTGTAAACCTAGCCATCAACATAAGCCTAACCCTAGGTCCAATCCTAACCCTAACCGTCTCTCTAACCCTAGCCCTCAACATAATCCTAACCCTAGTTCCAATCTTAATTCTATCTGTCTCTCTAACCCTAGCCCTCAACATAACCCTAACCCTAGGTCCAATTCTAACCCTAACCGTCTCTCTAATCCTAGCCCTCAACCTAACCCTAACCCTAGGTCCAATCCTAACCCTAACCGTCGCTCTAACCCTAGCCCTCAACCTAACGTTAAACCTAGGTCCAATCGTAACCTTAACCGTCTATCTAACCCTAGCCCTCAAAATAACCCTAACCCTAGGTCTAATCCTAACCCTAACCGTCTCTCTGACCCTAGCCCTCAACATAACCCTAAACCTAGGTCCAATCCTAACCCTAAATGTCTCTCTGACCCTAGCCCTCAACATAACCCTAACCCTAGGTCTAATCCTAACAATAACCGTCTCTCTAACCCAAGCCCTCAACATAACCCTAACCCTAGGTCCAAAACTAACCCTAAATGTCTCTCTAACCCTAGCCCTCAACATAACCCTAACCCTAGGTCGAATCATAACCCTAACTGTCTCTCTCACCCTAGCCCTCAACATAACCCTAAACCTAGGCCCAATCCTCACCCTTACCGTCTCTCTAACCTTAGCCCTCAACATAACCCTAACCATAGGTCCAATCCTAACCCTAACTGTCTCTCTGACCCTAGCCCTCAACATAACCCTAAACCTAGGTCCAATCCTAACCCTAACTGTCTCTCTGACCCTAGCCCTCAACATAACCCTAACCCTAGGTCGAATCCTAACCCTAACTGTCTCTCTCACCCTAGCCCTCAACATAACCCTAAACCAAGGTCCAATCCTAACCCTAACCGTCTCTCTATCCCTAGCCCTCAACATAACCCTACCCCTAGGTCTATTCCTAAACCTAACCGTCTCTCTGACCCTAGCCCTCAACATAACCCTAAACCTAGGTCCAATCCTAACCCTAACTGTCTCTCTGACCCTAGCCCTCAACATAACCCTAACCCTAGGTCCAATCCTCACCCTAACCGTCTCTCTAACCTTAGCTCTCAACATAACCCAAACCCTAGGTCCAATCCTAACCCTAACCGTCTCCCTAACCCTAGCCCTCAACATAACCCTAACCCTAGGTCCAATTCTAACCCTAACTGTCTGTGTAACCCTAGCCATCAACATAAGCCTAACCCTAGGTCCAATCCTAACCCTAACCGTCTCTCTAATCCTAGCCCTCAACCTAACCCTAACCCTAGGTCCAATCCTCACCCTAACCGTCGCTCTAACCCTAGCCCTCAACCTAACGTTAAACCTAGGTCCAATCGTAACCTTAACCGTCTCTCTAACCCTAGCCCTCAAAATAACGCTAACCCTAGGTCTAATCCTAACCCTAACCGTCTCTCTGACCCTAGCCCTCAACATAACCCTAACCCTAGGTCCAATTCTAACCCTAACCGTCTCTGTAACCCTAGCCATCAACATAAGCCTAACCCTAGGTCCAATCCTCACCCTAACCGTCTCTCTAACCCTAGCCCTCAACATAACCCTAACCCTAGGTGAAATCCTAACCCTAACCGTCTCTCTAACCCTAGCCCTCAACCTAACTCTAGCCCTAGGTCCAATCCTAACCCTAACCCTCTCTCTAACCCTAGCCCTCAACATAACCCTAACCCTAGGTCCAATCATCACCCTAACTGTCTCTCTAACCCTAGGCCTCAACATAACCCTAACCCTAGGTCCAATCCTCACCCTAACCGTCTCTCGAACCCTAGCCCTCAACATAACCCTAACCCTAGGTCCAAACTTAACGCTAAGCGTCTCTCTAACCCTAGCCCTCAACCTAACCCTAACCCTAGGTCCAAACCTAACCCTAACTCCCCTCTAACCCTAGCCCTCCACATAACCCTAACCCTTGGTCCAATCCTAACCCTAACCGCCTCTCTAACCCTAGCCCTCCACATAACCCTAACCCTAGGTCCAATCCTAACCCTAACAGTCTCTCTAACTCTGGCCCTCAGCATAACCCTAACCTTAGGTCCAATCTTAACCCTAACCGTCTCTCTAAACCTAGCCCTCAACATAACCCTAACCCTAGGTCCAATCCTAACCCTAACCGTCTCTAACCCTAGCCGTCAACATAACCCTAACCCTAGGTCCAATCCTAACCCTAACCGTCTCGGTAACACTAGCCCTCAACATAACCCTAACCCTAGGTCCAATCATCACCCTAACTGTCTCTCTAACCCTAGCCCTCAACATAACCCTAACCCTAGGTCCAATCCTAACCCTAACAGTCCCTCTAAACCTAGCCCTCAACCTAACCCTAAACCTAGGTCCAATCCTAACCCTAACCGTCTCTCTAACCCTAGCCCTCAACATAACCCTAACCCTAGGTCCAAACCTAACCCTAAGCGTCTCTCTAACCCTAGCCCTCAACCTAACCCTAGCCCTAGGTCCAATCCTAACCCTAACTGACTCTCTAACCCTAGCCCTCCACATAACCCTAACCCTTAGTCCAATCCTAACCCTAACCGCCTAACTAACCCTAGCCCTCCACATAACCCTAACCCTAGGTCCAATCCTAACCCTAACCGTCTCTCTAACCCTAGGCCTCAGCATAACCCTATCCCTAGGTCGAATCTTAACCCTAACCGTCTCTCTAAACCTAGCCCTCAACATAAACCTAACCCTAGGTCCAATCCTAAACCTAACCGTCTCTCTAACCCTAGCCCTCAACATAACCCTAACCCTAGGTCCAATCCTAACCCTAACCGTCTCGGTAACACTAGCCCTCAACATAACCCTAACCCTAGGTCCAATCATCACCCTAACCGTCTCTCTAACCCTAGCCCTCAACATAACCCTAACCCTAGGTCCAATCCTAACCCTAACAGTCTCTCTAAACCTAGCCCTCAACCTAACCCTAGCCCTAGGTGCAATTCTAACCCTAACCGCCTCTCTAACCCTAGCCCTCCACATAACCCTAACCCTAGGTCCAATCCTAACACTAACCGTCTCTCTAATCCTAGCCCTCAGCATAACCCTAACCCTAGGTCCAATCCTAACCCTAACCGTCTCTCTAACCCTAGCCCTCAACATAACCCTAACCCTCGGTCCAAACCTAACCCTAACAGTCCCTCTAACCCTAGCCCTCAACATAAACCTAACCCTAGGTCCAATCCTAACCCTAACCCTCTCTCTAAGCCTAGCCCTCAACATAACCCTAACCCTAGGTCCAAACCTAACCCTAACCGTCTCTCTAAACCTAGCCCTCAACATAACCCTAAACCTAGAACCAATCGTAACCCTAACCATCTCTCTAACCCTAGCCCTCAGCATAACTCTAACCCTAGGTCCAATCCTAACCCTAACCGTCTCTCTAACCCTAGCCCTCAACATAACCCTAACCCTAGGTCCAAACCTAACCCTAACTGTCCCTATAACCCTAGCCCTCAACATAACCCTAGCCCTAGGTCCAATCCGAACGCTAACCGTCTCTCTAACCCTAGCCCTCAACATAACCCTAACCCTAGGTCCAAACCTAACCCTAACTGTCTCTCTAAACCTAGCCCTCAACATAACCCTAAACCTAGAACCAATCGTAACCCTAACCATCTCTCTAACCCTAGCTCTCAGCATAACTCTAACCCTAGGTCCAATCCTAACCCTGACCGTCTCTCTAACCCTAGCCCTCAACATAACCCTAACCCTAGGTCCAATCCTAACCCTAACCGTCTCTCTAACCCTAGCCCTCAACCTAACCCTAGCCCTAGGTCCAATCCGAACCCTAACCGTCTCTCTAACCCTAGCCCTCAACATAACCCTAACCCTAGGTCCAATCGTAACCCTAACCGTCTCTCTAACCCTAGCCCTCAACATAACTCTAACCCTAGGTCCAATCCTAACCCTAACCGTCTCTCTAAACCTAGCCCTCAACATAACCCTAACCCTAGACCCAATCCTCACCATAATCGTCTCTCTAACCCTAGCCCTCAACATAACCCTAACCCTAGGTCCAAACCTAACCCTAAGCGTCTCTCTAACACTAGCCCTCAACCTAACCCTAGCCCTAGGTCCAATCCTAAGCCTAACTGTCTCTCTAACCCTAGCCCTCAACATAACCCTAAACCTAGGACCAATCGTAACCCTAACCGTCTCTATAACCCTAGCCCTCAACATAACCCTAACCCTAGGTCCAAACCTAACCCTAAGCGTCTCTCTAACCCTAGCCCTCAACCTAACCCTAGCCCTAGGTCCAATCCTAACCCTAACTGACTCTCTAACCCTAGCCCTCCACATAACCCTAACCCTTGGTCCAATCCTAACCCTAACCGCCTAACTAACCCTAGCCCTCCACATAACCCTAACCCTAGGTCCATTCCTAACCCTAACCGTCTCTCTAACCCTAGCCCTCAGCATAACCCTAACCCTAGGTCCAATCTTAACCCTAACCGTCTCTCTAAACCTAGCCCTCAACATAACCCTAACCCTAGGTCCAATCCTAACCCTAACCGTCTCTCTAACCCTAGCCCTCAACATAACCCTAACCCTAGGTCCAATCCTCACCCTAACCGTCTCTCTAACCCTAGCCCTCAACATAACCCTAACCCTAGGTCCAATCCTAACCCTAACAGTCTCTCTAAACCTAGCCCTCAACCTAACCCTAGCCCTAGGTCCAATCCTAACCCTAACCGCCTCTCTAACCCTAGCCCTCCACATAACCTTAACCCTAGGTCCAATCCTAACCCTAACCGTCTCTCTAACCCTAGACCTCAGCATAACCCTAACCCTAGGTCCAATCCTAACCCTAACCCTCTCTCTAACCCTAGCCCTCAACATAACCCTAACCCTAGGTCCAATCCTGACCCTAACCGTCTCTCTAAGCCTAGCCCTCAACCTAAGCCTAACCCTAGGTCCAATCCTAACCCTAACTGTCTCTCTAACCCTAGCCCTCAACATAACCCTAAACCTAGGACCAATCGTAACCCTAACCGTCTCTCTAACCCTAGCCCTCAACATAACCCTAACCCTAAGTCCAAACCTAACCCTAAGCGTCTCTCTAACCCTAGCCCTCAACCTAACCCTAGCCCTAGGTCCAATCCTAACCCTAACTGACTCTCTAACCCTAGCCCTCCACATAACCCTAACCCTTGGTCCAATCCTAACCCTAACCGCCTAACTAACCCTAGCCCTCCACATAACCCTAACCCTAGGTCCAATCCTAACCCTAACCGTCTCTCTAACCCTAGGCCTCAGCATAACCCTATCCCTAGGTCGAATCTTAACCCTAACCGTCTCTCTAAACCTAGCCCTCAACATAACCCTAACCCTAGGTCCAATCCTAAACCTAACCGTCTCTCTAACCCTAGCCCTCAACATAACCCTAACCCTAGGTCCAATCCTAACCCTAACCGTCTCGGTAACACTAGCCCTCAACATAACCCTAACCCTAGGTCCAATCATCACCCTAACTGTCTCTCTATCCCTAGCCCTCAACATAACCCTAACCCTAGGTCCAATCCTAACCCTAACAGTCTCTCTAAACCTAGCCCTCAACCTAACCCTAGCCCTAGGTGCAATTCTAACCCTAACCGCCTCTCTAACCCTAGCCCTCCACATAACCCTAACCCTAGGTCCAATCCTAACACTAACCGTCTCTCTAATCCTAGCCCTCAGCATAACCCTAACCCTAGGTCCAATCCTAACCCTAACCGTCTCTCTAACCCTAGCCCTCAACATAACCCTAACCCTCGGTCCAAACCTAACCCTAACAGTCCCTCTAACCCTAGCCCTCAACATAAACCTAACCCTAGGTCCAATCCTAACCCTAACCCTCTCTCTAAGCCTAGCCCTCAACATATCCCTAACCCTAGGTCCAAACCTAACCCTAACTGTCTCTCTAAACCTAGCCCTCAACATAACCCTAAACCTAGAACCAATCGTAACCCTAACCATCTCTCTAACCCTAGCCCTCAGCATAACTCTAACCCTAGGTCCAATCCTAACCCTAACCGTCTCTCTAACCCTAGCCCTCAACATAACCCTAACCCTAGGTCCAATCCTAACCCTAACCCTCTCTCTAACCCTAGCCCTCAACCTAACCCTAGCCCTAGGTCCAATCCGAACGCTAACCGTCTCTCTAACCTTAGCCCTCAACATAACCCTAACCCTAGGTCCAATCGTAACCCTAACCGTCTCTCTAACCCTAGCCCTCAACATAACTCTAACCCTAGGTCCAATCCTAACCCTAACCGTCTCTCTAACCCTAGCCCTCAACATAACCCTAACCCTAGGTCCAATACTGACCATAATCGTCTCTCAAACCCTAGCCCTCAACATAACCCTAACCCTAGGTCCAAACCTAACCCTAAGCGTCTCTCTAACCCTAGCCCTAAACCTAACCCTAGCCGTAGGTCCAATCCTAACCCTAACTGACTCTCTAACCCTAGCCCTCCACATAACCCTAACCCTTGGTCCAATCCTAACCCTAACCGCCTAACTAACCCTAGCCCTCCACATAACCCTAACCCTAGGTCCATTCCTAAACCTAAACGTCTCTCTAACCCTAGCCCTCAGCATAACCCTAACCCTAGGTCCAATCTTAACCCTAACCGTCTCTCTAAACCTAGCCCTCAACATAACCCTAACCCTAGGTCCAATCCTAACCCTAACCGTCTCTCTAACCCTAGACCTCAGCATAACCCTAACCCTAGGTCCAATCGTAACCCTAACCCTCTCTCTAACCCTAGCCCTCAACATAACCCTAACCCTAGGTCCAATCCTGACCCTAACCGTCTCTCTAAGCCTAGCCCTCAACCTAAGCCTAACCCTAGGTCCAATCCTAACCCTAACTGTCTCTCTAACCCTAGCCCTCAACATAACCCTAAACCTAGGACCAATCGTAACCCTAACCGTCTCTCTAACCCTAGCCCTCAACATAACCCTAACCCTAGGTCCAAACCTAACCCTAAGCGTCTCTCTAACCCTAGCCCTCAACCTAACCCTAGCCCTAGGTCCAATCCTAACCCTAACTGACTCTCTAACCCTAGCCCTCCACATAACCCTAACCCTTGGTCCAATCCTAACCCTAACCGCCTAACTAACCCTAGCCCTCCACATAACCCTAACCCTAGGTCCAATCCTAACCCTAACCGTCTCTCTAACCCTAGGCCTCAGCATAACCCTATCCCTAGGTCGAATCTTAACCCTAACCGTCTCTCTAAACCTAGCCCTCAACATAACCCTAACCCTAGGTCCAATCCTAAACCTAACCGTCTCTCTAACCCTAGCCCTCAACATAACCCTAACCCTAGGTCCAATCCTAACCCTAACCGTCTCTGTAACACTAGCCCTCAACATAACCCTAACCCTAGGTCCAATCCTAACCCTAACAGTCTCTCTAACCCTAGCCCTCAGCATAACCCTAACCCTAGGAACAATCTTAACCCTAACCGTCTCTCTAAACCTAGCCCTCAACATAACCCTAACCCTAGGTCCAATCCTAACCCTAACCGTCTCTCTAACCCTAGCCCTCAACATAACCCTAACCCTAGGTCCAATCCTAACCCTAACCGTCTCTCTAAACCTAGCCCTCAACATAACCCTAACCCTAGGTCCAATCCTAACCCTAACCGTCTCTCTAACCCTACCCCTCAACCTAACCTTAACCCTAGGTCTAATCCTAACCCTAACCGTCTCTCTAACCCTAGCCCTCAACATAACCCTAACCCTAGTTCCAATCCTAACCCTAACTGTCTCTCTAACCCTAGCCCTCAACATAACCCTAACCCTAGGTCCAATCCTAACCCTAACCGTCTCTCTAAACCTAGCCCTCAACATAACCTTAACCCTAGGCCCAATCCTAAACCTAACCGTCTCTCTAACCATAGCCCTCAGCATAACTCTAACCCTAGGTCCAATCCTAACCCTAACCGTCTCTCTAACACTAGCCCTCAACATAAACCTAACCCTAGGTCCAATCCTCACCCTAACCGTCTCTCTATACCTAGCCCTCAACATAACCCTAAGCCTAGGTCCAATCCTAACCCTAACTGTCTCTCTAAACCTAGCCCTCAACGTAACCCTAACCCTAGGTCCAATCCTAACCCTAACCGTCTCTCTAACCCTAGCCCTCAACCTAACCCTAGCCCTAGGTCCAATCCGAACCCTAACCGTCTCTCTAACCCTAGCCCTCAACATAACCCTAACCCTAGGTCCAATCCTAACCCTAACCGTCTCTCTAACCCTAGCCCTCAACATAACTCTAACCCTAGGTCCAATCCTAACCCTAACCGTCTCTCTAACCCTAGCCCTCAACATAACCCTAACCTTAGGTCCAAACCTAACCCTAAGCGTCTCTCTAACAATAGCCCTCAACCTAACCCTAGCCCTAGGTCCAATCCGAACCCTAACCGTCTATCTAACCCTAGCCCTCAACATAACCCTAACCCTAGGTCCAATCATAACCCTAACCGTCTCTCTAACCCTAGCCCTCAACATAACTCTAACCCTAGGTCCAATCCTAACCCTAACCGTCTCTCTAACCCTAGCCCTCAACATAACCCTAACCCTAGGTCCAAACCTAACCCTAAGCGTCTCTCTAACCCTAGCCCTCAACCTAACCCTAGACCTAGGTCCAATCCTAACCCTTACTGCCTCTCTAACCGTAGCCCTCCACATAACCCTAACCCTTGATCCAATCCTAACCCTAACCGCCTCTCTAACCCTAGCCCTCCACATAACCCTAACCCTAGGTCCAATCCTAACCCTAACCGTCTCTCTAACCCCAGCCCTCAGCATAACCCTAACCCTAACCCTAACCCTAGGTCCAATCCTATCCCTAACTGTCTCTCTAACCCTAGCCATCAACATAAACCTAAAACTAGGACCAATCGTAACCCTAACCGTCTCTCTAACCCTAGCCCTCAACATAACCCTAACCCTAGGGCCAATCCTAACCCTAACCGTCTGTCTAACCCTAGCCCTCAACATAACACTAACCCTAGGTCCAATCCTAACCCTAACCGTCTCTCTAACCCTATCCCTCAACTTAACCTTAATCCTATGTCCAATCCTAAACCCTAACCGTCTCTCTAAACCTAGCCCTCAACATAACCCTAAACCTAGAACCAATCTTAACCCTAACCGTCTCTCTAACCCGAGCCCTCAACCTAACCCTAACCCTAGGTCCAATCCTAACACTAACCGTCTCTCTAAACCTAGCCCTCAACATAACCCTAACCCTAGGTCCAATCCTAACCCTAACCGTCTCTCTAACCCTAGTCCTCAACATAACCCTAACCCTAGGTCCAATCCTAAACCCTAACCGTCTCTCTAACCCTAGCCCTCAACCTAACCCTAACCCTAGGTCCAATCCTAACCCTAACCGTCTCTCTAACACTAGCCCTCAACATAACGCTAACCCTACGTCAAATCCTAACCCTTACCGTCTCTCTAAACCTAGCCCTCAACATAACCCTAACCCTAGGTCCAATCCTCACCCTAACCGGCTCTCGAAACCTAGCCCTCAACATAACCCTAACCCTAGGTCCAAACCTAACCCTAAGCGTCTCTCTAACCCTAGCCCTCAACATAACCCTAAACCTAGAACCAATCGTAACCCTAACCGTCTCTCTAACCCGAGCCCTCAACCTAACCCTAACCCTGGGTCCAATCCTAACCCTAACCGTCTATCTAACGCTAGCCCTCAACATAACCCTAACCCTAGGTCCAATCCTAACCCTAACCGTCTCACTAACCCTAGCCCTCAACATAACCCTAACCCTAGGTCCAATCCTAACCCTAACCGTCTCTCTAACCCTAGCCCTCAGCATAACTCTAACCCTAGGTCCAATCCTAACCCTAACCGTCTCTCTAACCCTAGCCCTCAACATAACCCTAACCCTAGGTCCAATCCTCACCCTAACCGTCTCTCTAACCCTAGCCCTCAACATAACCCTAACCCTAGGTCAAATCCTAACCCTAACCGTCTCCCTAACCCTAGCCCTCAATCTAACCCTAGCCCTAGGTCCAATCCTAACCCTAACCCTCTCTCTAACCCTAGCCCTCAATATAACCCTAACCCTAGGTCCAATCCTCACCCTAACCGTCTCTCTAACCCTAGCCCTCAACATAACCCTAACCCTAGGTCCAATCCTAACCCTAACAGTCTCTGTAAAACTAGCCGTCAACCTCACCCTAGCCCTAGGTCGAATCCGAACCCTAACCGTCTCTCTAACCCTAGCCCTCAACATAACCCTAACCCTAGGTCCAATCCTAACCCTAACCGTCTCTCTAACCCTAGCCCTCAACATAACCCTAACCTTAGGTCCAATCATCACCCTAACCGTCTCTCGAACCCTAGCCCTCAACATAACCCTAACCCTACGTCCAAACCTAACCCTAAGCGTATCTCTAACCCTAGCCCTCAACCTAACCCTAGCCTTAGGTCCAATACTAACCCTAACTGCCTCTCTAATCCTAGCCCTCCACATAAACCTAACCCTTGGTCGAATCCTAACCCTAACCGCCTCTCTAACCCTAGCCCTCCACATAACCCTAACCCTAGGTCCAATCCTAACCCTAACAGTCTCTCTAACCCTAGCCCTCAGCATAACCCTAACCCTAGGTCCAATCTTAACCCTAACCGTCTCTCTAAACCTAGCCCTCAACATAACCCTAACCCTAGGTCCAATCCTAACCCTAACCGTCTCTCTAACCCTAGCCCTCAACATAACCCTAACCCTAGGTCCAATCCTAACCCTAACCGTCTCTCTAAGCCTAGCCCTCAACATAAACCTAATCCTAGGTCCAATCCTAACCCTAACTGTCTCTCTAACCCTAGCCCTCAACATAACCCTAAACCTAGGACCAATCCTAACCCTAACCCTCTCTCTAACCCTAGCCCTAAACATAACGCTAACCCTAAGTCCAAACCTAACCCTAAGCGTCTCTCTAACCCTAGCCCTCAACCTAACCCTAGCTCTAGGTCCAATCTTAACCCTAACCGCCTCTCTAACCCTAGCCCTCAACATAACCCTAACCCTAGGTCCAATCCTAACCCTAACCGCCTATCTAACTCTAGCCCTCCACATAACCCTAACCCTAGGTCCCATCCTAACCCTAACCGTCTCTCTAACCCTAGCCCTCAGCATTACCCCAACCCTAGGTCCAATCTTAACCCTAACCGTCTCTCTAACCCTAGCCCTCAACATAACGCTAACCCTAAGTCCAAACCTAACCCTAACCGTCTCTCTAACCCTACCCCTCAACATAACCCTAACGCTACGTCAAATCCTAACCCTAACCGTCTCTCTAACCCTAGCCCTCAACATAACACTAACCATAGGTCCAATCCTAACCCTAACCGTCTCTCTAACCCTAGCCCTCAACATAACCCTAACCCTAGGTCCAATCCTAACCCTAACCGTCTCTCTAACCCTAGCTCTCAACCTAACCTTAACCCTAGGTCTAATCCTAACCCTAACCGTCTCTCTAACCCTAGCCCTCAACATAACCCTAACCATAGGTCCAATCCTAACCCTAACCGTCTCTCTAACCCTAGCCCTCAACATAACCCTAACCCTAGGTCCAATCCTAACCCTAACCGTCTCTCTAAACCTAGCCCTCAACATAACCCTAACCCTAGGTCCAATCCTAAACCTAACCGTCTCTCTAACCCTAGTCCTCAGCATAACTCTAACCCTAGGTCCAATCCTAACCCTAACCGTCTCTCTAACCCTAGCCCTCAACATAACCCTAATCCTAGGTCCAATCCTCACCCTAACCATCTCTATATCCCTAGCCCTCAACATAACCCTAACCCTAGGTCCAATCCTAACCCTAACAGTCTCTCTAACCCTAGCCCTCAGCATAACCCTAACCCTAGGTCCAATCTTAACCCTAACAGTCTCTCTAAACCTAGCCCTCAACATAACCCTAACCCTAGGTCCAATCCTAACCCTAACCGTCTCTAACCCTAGCCCTCAACATAACCCTAACCCTAGGTCCTATCCTAACCCTAACCGTCTCTGTAACACTAGCCCTCAACATAACCCTAACCCTAGGTCCAATCCTAACCCTAACCGTCTCTCTAAACCTAGCCCAAAACATAACCCTAACCCTAGGTCCAATCCTAAACCTAATCGTCTCTCTAACCCTAGCCCTCAGCATAACTCTCACCCTAGGTCCAATCCTAACCCTAACCGTCTCTCTAACCCTATCCCTCAACCTAACCTTAACCCTAGGTCCAATCCTAACCCTAACCGTCTCTCTAACCCTAGCCCTCAACCTAAGCCTAGCCCTAGGTCCAATCCGAACCCTAACCGTCTCTCTAACCCTAGCCCTCAACATAACCCTAACCTTAGGTCCAATCCTAACCCTAACCGTCTCTCTAACCCTAGCCCTCAACATAACTCTAACCCTAGGTCCAATCCTAACACTAACCGTCTCTCTAACCCTAGCCCTCAACATAACCCTAACCCTAGGTCCAATCCTCACCCTAATCGTCTATCTTACCCTAGCCCTCAACATAACCCTAACCCTAGGTCCAAACCTAACCCTAAGCGTCTTTCTAACCCTAACCCTCAACCTAACCCTGGCCCTAGGTCCAATCCTAACCCTAACTGTCTCTCTAACCCTAGCCCTCAACATAACCCTAAACCTAGGACCAATCATAACCCTAACCGTCTCTCTAACCCTAGCCCTCAACATAACCCTAGCCCTAGGTCCAATCCTAACCCTAACCCTCTCTCTAACCCTAGCCCTCAATATAACCCTAAACCTAGTTCCAATCCTCACCCTAACCGTCTCTCTAACCCTAGCCCTCAACATAACCCTAACCCTAGGTCCAATCATAACCCTAACAGTCTCTGTAAACCTAGCCGTCAACCTCACCCTAGCCCTAGGTCCAATCCGAACCCTAACCGTCTCTCTAACCCTAGCCCTCAACATAACCCTAACCCTAGGTCCAATCCTAACCCTAACCGTCTCTCTAACCCTAGCCCTCAACATAACTCTAACCCTAGGTCCAATCCTAACCCTAAACGTCTCTCTAACCCTAGCCCTCAACATAACCCTAACCTTAGGTCCAATACTCACCCTAACTGTCTCTCGAACCCTAGCCCTCAACATAACCCTAAGCGTAGGTCCAAACCTAACCCTAAGCGTCTCTCTAACCCTAGCCCTCAACCTAACCCTAGCCCTAGGTCCAATCCTAACCCTAACTGCCTCTCTAACCCTAGCCCTCTACATAACCTTAACCCTTGGTCCAATCCTAACCCTAACCGCCTCTCTAACCCTAGCCCTCCACATAACCCTAACCCTAGGTCCAATCCTAACCCTAACAGTCTCTGTAAACCTAGCCGTCAACCTCACCCTAGCCCTAGGTCCAATCCGAACCCTAACCGTCTCTCTAACCCTAGCCCTCAACATAACCCTAACCCTAGGTCCAATCCTAACCCTAACCGTCTCTCTAACCCTAGCCCTCAACATAACTCTAACCCTAGGTCCAATCCTAACCCTAACCGTCTCTGTAACACTAACCCTCAACATAAACCTAACCCTAGGTCCAATCCTCACCCTAACCGTCTCTCGAACCCTAGCCCTCAACATAACCCTAACCCTAGGTCCAATCCTAACCCTAACAGTCTCTCTAAACCTAGCCCTCAACCTAAACCTAGCCCTAGGTCCAATCCTAACCCTTACCTCCTCTCTAACCCTAGCCCTCCACATAACCCTAACCCTAGGTCCAATCCTAACCCTAACCGTCTCTCTAACCCTAGCCCTCAGCATAACCCTAACCCTAGGTCCAATCCTAACCCTAACCGTCTCTCTAACCCTAGCCCTCAATATAACCCTAACCCTAGGTACAATCCTAACCCTAACCGTCTCTGTAACACTAGCCCTCAACATAACCCTAACCCTAGGTCCAATCATCACCATAACTGTCTCTCTAACCCTAGCCCTCAACATAACCCTAAACCTAGGACCAATCGTAACCCTAACTGTGTCTCTAACCCTAGCCCTCAACATAACCCTAACCCTAGGTCCAAACCTAACCCCAAGCGTCTCTCTAACCCTAGCCCTCATCCTAACCCTACCCCTAGGTCCAATCCTAACCCTAACTGCCTCTCTAAACCTAGCCCTCCACATAACCCTAACCCTTGGACCAATCCTAACCCTAACCGCCGCTCTAACACTAGCCCTCCACATAACCCTAAGCCTAGGTCCAATCCTAACCCTAACCGTCTCTCTAACCCTAGCCCTCAACATAACCCTAACCCTAGGTCCAATCCTAACCCTAACCGTCTCTGTAACACTAGCCCTCAACATAAGCCTAACCCTAGGTCCAATCATCGCCCTGTCTCTCTAACCCTAGCCCTCAACATAACCCTAACCCTAGGTCCAATCCTAACCCTAACAGTCTCTCTAAACCTAGCCCGCAACCTAACTCTAGCCCTAGGTCCAATCCTAACCCTAACCGCCTCTCTAACCCTAGCCCTCAACATAACCCTAACCCTAAGTCCAAACCTAACCCTACCTGTCCCTCTAGCCCTAGCCCTCAACATAACCCTAACCCTATGTCCAATCCTAACCCTAACCGTCTCTCTAACCCTAGACCTCAACATGACTCTAAACCTAGGTCCAATCCTTACCCTAACCGTTTCTCTAAACCTAGCCCTCAACATAACCCTAACCCTAGGTCCAAACCTAATCCTAACCGTCTCTCTAACCCTAGCCCCCAAGCTAACCCTAACCCTAGGTCCTATCCTAACCCTAACCGTCTCTCTAACACTAGCCCTAAACATAACCCTAACCCTAGGTCCAATCCTAAACCTAACCGTCTCTCTAACCCTAGCCCTCAGCATAACTCTAACCCTAGGGCCAATCCTAACCCTAACCGTCTCTCTAACCCTAGCCCTCAACATAACCGTAACCCTAGGTCCAATCCTCACCCTAACCGTCTCTCTATCCCTAGCCCTCAACATAACCCTAACCCTAGGTCCAATCCTAACCCTAACCGTCTCTCTAACCCTAGCCCTCAACATAACCCTAACCCTAGGTCCAATCCTAACCCTAACCGTCTCTCTAACCCTGGCCCTCAACCTAACCCTAGCCCTAGGTCCAAACCTAACCCTAACCGTCTCTCTAACCCTAGCCCTCAGCATAACCCTAACCCTAACCCTAACCCTAGGTCCAATCCTAACCCTAACTGTCTCTCTAACCCTAGCCCTCAAAATAAACCTAAAACTGGGACCAATCGTAACCCTAACCGTCTCTCTAACCCTAGCCCTCAACATAACCGTAACCCTGGGTCCAATCATAACCCTAACCGTCTCTCTAACCCTAGCCCTCAACATAACCCTAACCCTAGGTCCAATCCTAAACCTAACCGTCTCTCTAACCCTAGCCCTCAACATAACCCTAACCCTAGGTCCAATCCTAACCCTAACCATCTCTCTAACCCTAGCCCTCAGCATAACTCTAACCCTAGGTCCAATCCTAACCCTAACCGTCTCTCTAACCCTAGCCCTCAACATAACCCTAACCCTAGGTCCAATCCTCACCCTAACCGTCACTCTAAACCTAGCCCTCAACATAACCCTAACCCTAGGTCCAATCCTAACCCTAACCGTCTCTCTAAGCCTAGCCCTCAACATAACCCTAATCCTAGGCCAAACCTAACCCTAACTGTCTCTGTAACACTAGCCCTCAACATAACCCTAACCCTAGGTCCAATCATCACCCTAACTGTCTCTCTAACCCTAGCCCTCAACATAACCCTAAACCTAGGACCAATCGTAACCCTAACTGTGTCTCTAACCCTAGCCCTCAACATAACCCTAACCCTAGGTCCAAACCTAACCCCAAGCGTCTCTCTAACCCTATCCCTCATCCTAACCCTAGCCCTAGGTCCAATCCTAACCCTAACTGCCTCTCTAACCCTAGCCCTCCACATAACCCTAACCCTTGGTCCAATCCTAACCCTAACCGCCGCTCTAACCCTAGCCCTCCACATAACCCTAAGCCTAGGTCCAATCCTAACCCTAACCGTCTCTGTAACACTAGCCCTCAACATAACCCTAACCCTAGGTCCAATCATCACCCTGTCTCTCTAACCATAGCCCTCAACATAACCCTAACCCTAGGTCCAATCCTAACCCTAACAGTCTCTCTAAACCTAGCCCTCAACCTAACCCTAGCCCTAGGTCCAATCCTAACCCTAACCGCCTCTCTAACCCTAGCCCTCAACATAACCCTAACCCTAAGTCCAAACCTAACCCTACCTGTCCCTCTAACCCTAGCCCTCAACATAACCCTAACCCTAGGTCCAATCCTAACCCTAACCGTCTCTCTAACCCTAGACCTCAACATGACTCTAAACCTAGGTCCAATCCTTACCCTAACCGTTTCTCTAAACCTAGCCCTCAACATAACCCTAACCCTAGGTCCAAACCTAACCCTAACCGTCTCTCTAACCCTAGCCCCCAACCTAACCCTAACCCTAGGTCCTATCCTAACCCTAACCGTCTCTCTAACACTAGCCCTCAACATAACCCTAACACTAGGTCCAAACCTAACCCTAAGCGTCTCTCTAACCCTAGCCCTCAACCTAACCCTAGCCCTAGGTCCAATCCTAACCCTAACTGTCTCTCTAACCCTAGCCCTCAACATAACCCTAACCCTAGGTCCAAACCTAACCCTAAGCGTCTCTCTAACCCTAGCCCTCAACCTAACCCTAGCCCTAGGTCCAATCCTAACCCTAACTGTCTCTCTAACCCTAGCCCTCAACATAACCCTAAACCTAGGACCAATCATAACCCTAACCGTCTCTCTAACCCTAGCCCTCAACATAACCCTAAACCTAGGTCCAAACCTAACCCTAAGCGTCTCTCTAATCCTAGCCCTCAACCTAACCCTAGCCCTAGGTCGAATCCTAACCCTAACTGCCTCTCCAACCCTCGCCCTCCACATAACCCTAACCCTTGGTCCAATCCTAACCCTAAGCGCCTCTCTATCCCTAGCCCTCCTCATAACCCTAACCCTAGGTCCAATCCTAATGCTAACCGTCTCTCTAACCCTAGCCCTCAGCATAACCCTAACCCTAACCCTAACCCTAGGTCCAATCCTAACCCTAACTGTCTCTCTAACCCTAGCCCTCAAAATAAACCTAAAACTGGGACCAATCGTAACCCTAACCGTCTCTCTAACCCTAGCCCTCAACATAACCGTAACCCTGGGTCCAATCCTAACCCTAACCGTCTCTCTAACCCTAGCCCTCAACATAACCCTAACCCTAGGTCCAATCCTAAACCTAACCGTCTCTCTAACCCTAGCCCTCAACATAACCCTAACCCTAGGTCCAATCCTAACCCTAACCATCTCTCTAACCCTAGCCCTCAGCATAACTCTAACCCTAGGTCCAATCCTAACCCTAACCGTCTCTCTAACCCTAGCCCTCAACATAACCCTAACCCTAGGTCCAATCCTCACCCTAACCGTCTCTCTAAACCTAGCCCTCAACATAACCCTAACCCTAGCTCCAATCCTAACCCTAACCGTCTCTCTAAGCCTAGCCCTCAACATAACCCTAATCCTAGGTCCAATCCTAACCCTAACTGTCTCTCTAACCCTAGCCCTCAACATAACCCTAACCCTAGGTCCAATCCTCACCCTAACCGTCTCTCTAACCCTAGCCCTCAACATAACCCTAACCCTAAGTCCAAAACTAACCCTAAGCGTCTCTCTAACCCTAGCCCTCAACCTAACCCTAGCCCTAGCTCCAATCCTAACCCTAACTGCCTCTCTAACGCTAGCCCTCAACATAACCCTAACCCTTGGTCCAATCCTAACCCTAACCGCCCATCTAACCCTAGCCCTCCACATAACCCTAACCCTAGGTCCAATCCTAACCCTAACCGTCTCTCTAACCGTAGCCCTCAGCATAACCCTAACCCTAGGTCCAATCTTAACCCTAACCCTCTCTCTAAACCTAGGGCTCAACATAACCCTAACCCTAGGTCCAATCGTAACCCTAACCGGATCTCTAACCGTAGCCCTCAACATAACCCTAACCCTAGGTCCAATCCTAACCCTAACCGTCTCTGTAACACTAGCCCTCAACATAACCCTAACCCTAGGTCCAATCATCACCCTAACTGTCTCTCTAACCCTAGCCCTCAACATAACCTTAACCCTAGGTCCAATCCTAACCCTAACAGTCTCTCTAAATCTAGCCCTCAACCTAACCCTAGCCATAGGTCCAATCCTAACCCTAACTGCCTCTCTAACCCTAGCCCTCCACATAACCCTAACCCTTGGTCCAATCCTAACCCTAACTGCCTCTCTAACCCTAGCCCTCAACATAACCCTAACCCTAGGTCCAATCTTAACCCTAACCGTCTCTAAACCTAGCCCTCAGCATAACCCTAACCCTAGGTCCAATCTTAACCCTAACCGTCTCTCTAAACCTAGCCCTCAACATAACCCTAACCCTAGGTCCAATCCTCAACCTAACCGTCTCTCGAACCCTAGCCCTCAACATAACCCTAACCCTAGGTCCAATCCTAACCCTAATAGTCTCTCTAAACCTAGCCCTCAACCTAAACCTAGCCCTAGGTCCAATCCTAACCCTTACCTCCTCTCTAACCCTAGCCCTCCACATAACCCTAACCCTAGGTCCAATCGTAACCCTAACCGTCTCTCTAACCCTAGCCCTCAGCATAACCCTAACCCTAGGTCCAATCCTAACCCTAACCGTCTCTCTAACCCTAGCCCTCAACATAACCCTAACCCTAGGTCCAATCCTAACCCTAACCGTCTCTGTAACACTAGCCCTCAACATAACCCTAACCCTAGGTCCAATCATCACCCTAACTGTCTCTCTAACCCTAGCCCTCAACATAACCCTAAACCTAGGACCAATCGTAACCCTAACTGTGTCTCTAACCCTAGCCCTCAACATAACCCTAACCCTAGGTCCAAACCTAACCCCAAGCGTCTCTCTAAACCTAGCCCTCATCCTAACCCTAGCCCTAGGTCCAATCCTAACCCTAACTGCCTCTCTAACCCTAGCCCTCCACATAACCCTAACCCTTGGTCCAATCCTAACCCTAACCGCCGCTCTAACCCTAGCCCTCCACATAACCCTAAGCCTAGGTCCAATCCTAAAACTAACCGTCTCTCTAACCCTAGCCCTCAACATAACCCTAACCCTAGGTCCAATCCTAACCCTAACCGTCTCTGTAACACTAGCCCTCAACATAAGCCTAACCCTAGGTCCAATCATCACCCTGTCTCTCTAACCCTAGCCCTCAACATAACCCTAACCCTAGGTCCAATCCTAACCCTAACAGTCTCTCTAAACTAGCCCTCAACCTAACCCTAGCCCTAGGTCCAATCCTAACCCTAACCGCCTCTCTAACCCTAGCCCTCAACATAACCCTAACCCTAAGTCCAAACCTAACCCTACCTGTCCCTCTAACCCTAGCCCTCAACATAACCCTAACCCTAGGTCCAATCCTAACCCTAACCGTCTCTCTAACCCTAGACCTCAACATGACTCTAAACCTAGGTCCAATCCTTACCCTAACCGTTTCTCTAAACCTAGCCCTCAACATAACCCTAACCCTAGGTCCAAACCTAACCCTAACCGTCTCTCTAACCCTAGCCCCCAACCTAACCCTAACCCTAGGTCCTATCCTAACCCTAACCGTCTCTCTAATACTAGCCCTCAACATAACCCTAACCCTAGGTCCAATCCTAAACCTAACCGTCTCTCTAACCCTAGCCCTCAGCATAACTCTAACCCTAGGGCCAATCCTAACCCTAACCGTCTCTCTAACCCTAGCCCTCAACATAACCCTAACCCTAGGTCCAATCCTCACCCTAACCGTCTCTCTAACCCTAGCCTTCAGCATAACACTAACCCTAGGGACAATCCTAACCCTAACCGTCTCTCTAACCCTAGCCCTCAACATAACCCTAACCCTAGGTCCAATCCTAACCCTAACCGTCTCTCTAACCCTAGCCCTCAACATAACCCTAACCCTAGGTCCAATCCTAACCCTAACCGTCTCTCTAACCCTAGCCCTCAACCTAACCCTAGCCCTAGGTCCAAACCTAACCCTAAGCGTCTCTCTAACCCTAGCCCTCAACCTAACCCTAGCCCTAGGTCCAATCCTAACCCTAACCGTCTCTCTAACCCTAGCCCTCAACATAACCCTAACCCTAGGTCCAATCCTAACCCTAACCGTCTCTGTAAACCTCGCCCTCAACATAACCCTAACCCTAGGTCCAATCCTAACCCTAACCGTCTCTCTATAACTCGCCCTCAACATAACCCTAACCCTAGGTCCAATCCTAAACCTAACCGTCTCTCTAACCCTAGCCCTCAGCATAACTCTAACCCTAGGTCCAATCCTAACCCTAACCGTCTCTCTATCCCTAGCCCTCAACATAACCCTAACCCTAGGTCCAATCCTAACCCTAACCGTCTCTCTAACCCTAGCCCTCAACATACCCTAACCCTAGGTCCAATCCTAACCCTAACCATCTCTCTAACCCTAGCCCTCAACCTAACCCTAGCCCGAGGTCCAATCCGAACCCTAACCGTCTCTCTACCCCTAGCCCTCAACATAACCCTAACCTTAGGTCCAATCCTAACCCTAACCGTCTCTCTAACCCTAGCCCTCAACATAACTCTAACCCTAGGTCCAATCCTAACACTAACCGTCTCTCTAACCCTAGCCCTCAACATAACCCTAACCCTAGGTCCAATCCTCACCCTAATCGTCTCTCTAACCCTAGCCCTCAACATAACCCTAACCCTAGGTCCAAACCTAACCCTAAGCGTCTCTCTAACCCTAGCCCTCAACCTAACCCTAGCCCTAGGTCCAATCCTAACCCTAACTGTCTCTCTAACCCTAGCCCTCAACATAACCCTAAACCTAGGACCAATCATAACCCTAACCGTCTCTCTAACCCTAGCCCTCAACATAACCCTAAACCTAGGTCCAAACCTAACCCTAAGCGTCTCTCTAATCCTAGCCCTCAACCTAACCCTAGCCCTAGGTCGAATCCTAACCCTAACTGCCTCTCTAACCCTCGCCCTCCACATAACCCTAACCCTTGGTCCAATCCTAACCCTAAGCGCCTCTCTATCCCTAGCCCTCCTCATAACCCTAACCCTAGGTCCAATCCTAATGCTAACCGTCTCTCTAACCCTAGCCCTCAGCATAACCCTAACCCTAACCCTAACCCTAGGTCCAATCCTAACCCTAACTGTCTCTCTAACCCTAGCCCTCAAAATAAACCTAAAACTGGGACCAATCGTAACCCTAACCGTCTCTCTAACCCTAGCCCTCAACATAACCGTAACCCTGGGTCCAATCCTAACCCTAACCGTCTCTCTAACCCTAGCCCTCAACATAACCCTAACCCTAGGTCCAATCCTAAACCTAACCGTCTCTCTAACCCTAGCCCTCAACATAACCCTAACCCTAGGTCCAATCCTAACCCTAACCATCTCTCTAACCCTAGCCCTCAGCATAACTCTAACCCTAGGTCCAATCCTAACCCTAACCGTCTCTCTAACCCTAGCCCTCAACATAACCCTAACCCTAGGTCCAATCCTCACCCTAACCGTCTCTCTAAACCTAGCCCTCAACATAACCCTAACCCTAGCTCCAATCCTAACCCTAACCGTCTCTCTAAGCCTAGCCCTCAACATAACCCTAATCCTAGGTCCAATCCTAACCCTAACTGTCTCTCTAACCCTAGCCCTCAACATAACCCTAACCCTAGGTCCAATCCTCACCCTAACCGTCTCTCTAACCCTAGCCCTCAACATAACCCTAACCCTAAGTCCAAAACTAACCCTAAGCGTCTCTCTAACCCTAGCCCTCAACCTAACCCTAGCCCTAGCTCCAATCCTAACCCTAACTGCCTCTCTAACGCTAGCCCTCAACATAACCCTAACCCTTGGTCCAATCCTAACCCTAACCGCCCATCTAACCCTAGCCCTCCACATAACCCTAACCCTAGGTCCAATCCTAACCCTAACCGTCTCTCTAACCCTAGCCCTCAGCATAACCCTAACCCTAGGTCCAATCTTAACCCTAACCCTCTCTCTAAACCTAGGGCTCAACATAACCCTAACCCTAGGTCCAATCGTAACCCTAACCGGATCTCTAACCCTAGCCCTCAACATAACCCTAACCCTAGGTCCAATCCTAACCCTAACCGTCTCTGTAACACTAGCCCTCAACATAACCCTAACCCTAGGTCCAATCATCACCCTAACTGTCTCTCTAACCCTATCCCTCAACATAACCTTAACCCTAGGTCCAATCCTAACCCTAACAGTCTCTCTAAATCTAGCCCTCAACCTAACCCTAGCCATAGGTCCAATCCTAACCCTAACTGCCTCTCTAACCCTAGCCCTCCACATAACCCTAACCCTTGGTCCAATCCTAACCCTAACTGCCTCTCTAACCCTAGCCCTCAACATAACCCTAACCCTAGGTCCAATCCTAACCCTAACCGTCTCTCTAACCCTAGCCCTCAGCATAAACCTAACCCTAGGTCCAATCCTAACGCTAACCGTCTCTCTAACCCTAGCCCTCAACATAACCCTAACCCTAGGTCCAATCCTAACCCTAACCGTCCCTCTAAGCCTAGCCCTCAACATAACCCTAACCCTAGGTCCAATCCTAACCCTAACTGTGTCTCTAACCCTAGCCCTCAACATAACCCTAAACCTAGGACCAATCGTAACCCTAACTGCCTCTCTAACCCTAGCTCTCAACCTAACCCTAGCCCTAGGTCCAATCCTAACCCTAACTGCCTCTCTAACCCTAGCCCTCCACATAACCCTAACCCTTGGTCCAATCCTAACCCTAACTGCCTATCTAACCCTAGCTTTCCACATAACACTAACCCTAGGTCCAATCCTAACCCTAACCGTCTCTCTAACCCTAGCCCTCAACATAACCCTAACCTTAGGTCCAATCCTAACCCTAATCGTCTCTCTAACCCTAGCCCTCAACATAACTCTAACCCTAGGTCCAATCCTAACCCTAACCGTCTCTCTAACCCTAGCCCTCAACATAACCCTAACCCTAGGTCCAATCCTCACCCTAATCGTCTCTCTAACCCTAGCCCTCAACATAACCCTAACCCTAGGACCAAACATAACCCTAAGTGTCTCTCTAACCCTAGTCCTCAACCTAACCCTAGCCCTAGGTCCTATCCTAACCCTAACTGTCTCTCTAACCCTAGCCCTCAACATAACCCTAAACCTAGGACCAATCATAACCCTAACCGTCTCTCTAACCCTAGCCGTCAACATAACCCTAACCCTAGGTCCAAACCTAACCCTAAGCATCTCTCTAATCCTAGCCCTCAACCTAACCCTAGCCCTAGGTCCAATCCTAACCCTAACTGCCTCTCTAACCCTAGCCCTCCACATAACCCTAACCCTTGGTCCAATCTTAACCCTAACCGCCTCTCTATCCCTAGCCCTCCTCATAACCCTAACCCTAGGTCCAATCCTAACGCTAACCGTCTCTCTAACCCTAGCTCTCAGCATAACCCTAACCCTAACCCTAAACCTAGGTCCAATCCTAACCCTAACTGTCTCTCTAACCCTAGCCCTCAACATAACCCTAAACCTAGGACCAATCGTAACCCTAACTGCCTCTCTAACCCTAGCTCTCAACCTAACCCTAGCCCTAGGTCCAATCCTAACCCTAACTGCCTCTCTAACCCTAGCCCTCCACATAACCCTAACCCTTGGTCCAATCCTAACCCTAACCGCCTATCTAACCCTAGCTTTCCACATAACACTAACCCTAGGTCCAATCCTAACCCTAACCGTCTCTCTAACCCTAGCCCTCAGCATAACCCTAACCCTAGGTCCAATCTTAACCCTAACCGTCTCTCTAAACCTAGCCCTCAACATAACCCTAACCCTAGGTCCAATCCTAACCCTAACCGTCTCTCTAACCCTAGCCCTCAACATAACCCTAACCCTAGGTCCAATCCTAACCCTAACCGTCTCTGTAACACTAGCCCTCAACATAAGCCTAACCCTAGGTCCATTCATTACCCTCACTGTGTCTCTATCCCTAGCCCTCAACATAACCCTAACCCTAGGTCCAATCCTAACCCTAACAGTCTCTCTAAACCTAGCTCTCAACCTAACCCTAGCCCTAGGTCCAATCCTAACCCTAACCGTCTCTCTAAGCCTAGCCCTCAACATAACCCTAACCCTAGGTCCAATCCTAACGCTAACTGTCTCTCTAAACCTAGCCCTCAACATAACCCTAAACCTAGAACCAATCGTAACCCTAACCGTCTCTCTAACCCTAGCCCTCAACATAACCCTAACCCTAGGTCCAATCCTAACCCTAACCGTCTCTCTAACCCTAGCCCTCAACATAACCCTAACCCTAGGTCCAATCCTAACCCTAACCGTCTCTCTAACCCTAGCCCTCAGCATACCTGTAACCCTAGGTCCAATCCTAACCCTAACCGTCTCTCTAACCCTAGCCCTCAACATAACCCTAACCCTAGGTCCAATCCTCACCCTAACAGTCTCTCTAACCCTAGCCCTCAACATAACCCTAACCCTAGGGCAAATCCTAACCCTAACAGTCTCTCTAACCCTAGCCCTCAACCTAACCCTAGCCCTAGGTCCAATCCTAACCCTAACCCTCTCTCTAACCCTAGCCCTCAATATAACCCTAACCCTAAGTCCAAACCTAACCCTAAGCGTCTCTCTAACCCTAGCCCTCAACCTAACCCTAGCTCTAGGTCCAATCCTAACCCTAACTGCCTCTCTAACCCTAGCCCTCAACATAACCCTAACCCTTGGTCCAATCCTAACCCTAACCGCCTATATAACTCTAGCCCTCCACATAACCCTAACCCTAGGTCCCATCCTAACCCTAACCGTCTCTCTAACCCTAGCCCTCAGCATAACCCTAACCCTAGGTCCAATCTTAACCCTAACCATCTCTCTAAACCTAGCCCTCAACATAACCCTAACCCTAGGTCCAATCCTAACCCTAACCGTCTCTCTAACCCTAGCCCTCAACATAACCCTAACCCTAGGTCCAATCCTAACCCTAACCGTCTCTGTAACACTAGCCCTCAACATAACACTAACCCTAGGTCCAATCATCACCCTAACTGTCTCTCTAACCCTAGCCCTCAACATAACCCTAACCCTAGGTCCAATCCTAACCCTAACAGTCTCTCTAAACCTAGCCCTCAACCTAACCCTAGCCATAGGTCCAATCCTAACCCTAACCACCTCTCAAACCCTAGCCCTCCACATAACCCTAACCCTAGGTCCAATCCTAACACTAACCGTCTCTCTATCCGTAGCCCTCAGCATAACCCTAACCCTAGGTCCAATCCTAACCCTAACCGTCTCTCTAAGCCTAGCCCTCAACATAACCCTAACCCTAGGTCCAAACCTAACCCTAACTGTCCCTCTAACCCTAGCCCTCAACATAACCCTAACCCTAGGTCCAATCCTAACCCTAACCGTCTCTCTAACCCTAGACCTCAACATAACCCTAACCCTAGGTCCAATCCTAACCCTAACCGTCTCTCTAACCCTAGACCTCAACATAACTCTAACCCTAGGTCCAATCCTTACCCCAACCGTCTCTCTAACCCTAGCCCTCAAGATAACCCTAACCCTAGGTCCAATCCTCACCCTAACCGTCTCTCTAACCCTAGCACTCAACATAACCCTAACCCTACGTCCAATCCTAACAGTAACCGTCTCTCTAAGCCTAGCCCTCAACATAACCCTAACCCTAGGTTCAATCCTAACCCTAACTGTCTCTCTAAACCTAGCCCTCAACATATCCCTAAACCTAGAACCAATCGTAACCCTAACCGTCTCTCTAACCCGAGCCCTCAACCTAACACTAACCCTAGGTCGAATCCTAACCCTAACCGTCTCTCTAAACCTAGCCCCCAACACAACCCTAACCCTAGGTCCAATCCTAACCCTAACCGTCTCTCTAACCCTAGTCCTCAACATAACCCTAACCCTAGGTCCAATCCTAAACCCTAACCGTCTCTCTAACCCTAGCCCTCAACCTAACCCTAACCCTAGGTCCAATCCTAACCCTAACCGTCTCTCTAACACTAGCCCTCAACATAACCCTAACCCTACGTCAAATCCTAACCCTAACCGTCTCTCTAACCCTAGCCCTCAACATAACCCTAACCCTAGGTCCAATCCTAACCCTAACCGTCTCTCTAACCCTACCCCTCAACATAACCCTAACCCTAGGGCCAATCCTAACCCTAACCGTCTCTCTAACCCTAGCCCTCAACCTAACCTTAACCCTAGGTCTAATCCTAACCCTAAACGTCTCTCTAACCCTAGCCCTCAACATAACCCTAACCCTAGGTCCAATCCTAAACGTAACCGTCTCTCTAACCCTAGCCCTCAGCATAACTCTAACCCTAGGTCCAATCCTAATCCTAACCGTCTCTCTAACCCTAGCCCTCAACATAAACCTAACCCTAGTCCAATCCTCACCCTAACCGTCTCTCTACCTCTAGCCCTCAACATAACCCTAACCCTAGGTCCAATCCTAACCCTAACCGTCTCTCTAACCCTAGCCCTCAACATAACCCTAACCCTAGGTCCAATCCTAACCCTAACCGTCTCTCTAACCCTAGCCCTCAACCTAACCCTAGCCCTAGGTCCAATCCGAACCCTAACAGTCTCTCTAACCCTAGCCCTCAACATAACCCTAACCCTAGGTCCAATCCTAACCCTAACCGTCTCTCTAACCCTAGCCCTCAACATAACTCTAACGCTAGGTCCAATCCTAACCCTAACAGTCTCTCTAACCCTAGCCCTCAACATAACCCTAACCCTAGGTAAAATCCTCACCCTAATCGTCTCTCTAACCCTAGCCCTCAACATAACCCTCACCGTAGGTCCAAACGTAACCCTAAGCGTCTCTCTAACCCTAGCCCTCAACCTAACCCTAGCCCTAGGTCCAATCCTAACCCTAACTGCCTCTCTAACCCTAGCCCTCCACATAACCCTAACCCTTGGTCCAATCCTAACCCTAACCGCCGCTCTAACCCTAGCCCTCCACATAACCCTAACCCTAGGTCCAATCCTAACTCTAACCGTCACTCTAACCCTAGCCCTCAGCATAACCCTAACCCTAACCCTAACCCTAGGTCCAATCCTAACCCTAACTGTCTCTTAAACCTAGCCCTCAACATAACCCTAACCCTAGGTCCAATCCTAACCCTAACCGTCTCTCTAACCCTAGCCCTCAACGTAACACTAACCCTAGGTCCAATCCTAACCCGAACCGTCTCTCTAACCCTAGCCCTCAACATAACCCTAATCCTATATCCAATCCTAAACCCTAACCGTCTCTCTAACCCTAGCCCTCAACCTAACCCTAAGCCTAGGTCCAATTCTAACCCTAACCGTCTCTCTAACACTAGCCCTCAACATAACCCTAACCCTACGTCCAATCCTAACCCTTACAGTCTCTCTAACCCTAGCCCTCAACATGACTCTAACCCTAGGTCCAAACCTAACCCTACCTGTCCCTCTAACCCTAGCCCTCAACATAACCCTAACCCTAGGTCCAATCCTAACCCTATCCGTCTCTCTAACCCTAGACCTCAACATGACTCTAAACCTAGGTCCAATCCTTACCCTAACCGTTTCTCTAAACCTAGCCCTCAACATAACCCTAACCCTAGGTCCAAACCTAACCCTAACCGTCTCTCTAACCCTAGCCCCCAACCTAACCCTAACCCTAGGTCCTATCCTAACCCTAACCGTCTCTCTAACACTAGCCCTCAACATAACCCTAACCCTAGGTCCAATCCTAAACCTAAGCGTCTCTCTAACCCTAGCCCTCAGCATAACTCTAACCCTAGGGCCAATCCTAACCCTAACCGTCTCTCTAACCCTAGCCCTCAGCATAACTCTAACCCTAGGGCCAATCCTAACCCTAACCGTCTCTCTAACCCTAGCCCTCAACATAACCCTAACCCTAGGTCCAATCCTCACCCTAACCGTCTCTCTATCCCTAGCCCTCAACATAACCCTAACCCTAGGTCCAATCCTAACCCTAACCGTCTCTCTAACCCTAGCCCTCAACATAACCCTAACCCTAGGTCCAATCCTAACCCTAACCGTCTCTCTAACCCTAGCCCTCAACCTAACCCTAGCCCTAGGTCCAAACCTAACCCTAAGCGTCTCTCTAAACCTAGCCCTCAACCTAACCCTAGCCCTAGGTCCATTCCTAACCCTAACCGTCTCTCTAACCCTAGCCCTCAACATAACCCTAACCCTAGGTCCAATCCTAACGCTAACCGTCTCTGTAAACCTCGCCCTCAACATAACCCTAACCCTAGGTCCAATCCTAACCCTAACCGTCTCTCTATACCTCGCCCTCAACATAACCCTAACCCTAGGTCCAATCCTAAACCTAACCGTCTCTCTAACCCTAGCCCTCAGCATAACTCTAACCCTAGGTCCAATCCTAACCCTAACCGTCTCTCTAACCGTAGCCCTCAACATAACCCTAACCCTAGGTCAATCCTCACCCTAACCGTCTCTCTATCCCTAGCCCTTAACATAACCCTAACCCTAGGTCCAATCCTAACCCTAACCGTCTCTCTAACCCTAGCCCTCAACATACCCTAACCCTAGGTCCAATCCTAACCCTAACCATCTCTCTAACCCTAGCCCTCAACCTAACCCTAGCCCTAGGTCCAATCCGAACCCTAACCGTCTCTCTAACCCTAGCCCTCAACATAACCCTAACCTTAGGTCCAATCCTAACCCTAACCGTCTCTCTAACCCTAGCCCTCAACATAACTCTAACCCTAGGTCCAATCCTAACACTAACCGTCTCTCTAACCCTAGCCCTCAACATAACCCTAACCCTAGGTCCAATCCTCACCCTAATCGTCTCTCTTACCCTAGCCCTCAACATAACCCTAACCCTAGGTCCAAACCTAACCCTAAGCGTCTTTCTAACCCTAACCCTCAACCTAACCCTGGCCCTAGGTAAAATCCTAACCCTAACTGTCTCTCTAACCCTAGCCCTCAACATAACCCTAAACCTAGGACCAATCATAACCCTAACCGTCTCTCTAACCCTAGCCCTCAACATAACCCTAGCCCTAGGTCCAATCCTAACCCTAACCCTCTCTCTAACCCTAGCCCTCAATATAACCCTAAACCTAGTTCCAATCCTCACCCTAACCGTCTCTCTAACCCTAGCCCTCAACATAACCCTAACCCTAGGTCCAATCATAACCCTAACAGTCTCTGTAAACCTAGCCGTCAACCTCACCCTAGCCCTAGGTCCAATCCGAACCCTAACCGTCTCTCTAACCCTAGCCCTCAACATAACCCTAACCCTAGGTCCAATCCTAACCCTAACCGTCTCTCTAACCCTAGCCCTCAACATAACTCTAACCCTAGGTCCAATCCTAACCCTAACCGTCTCTCTAACCCTAGCCCTCAACATAACCCTAACCTTAGGTCCAATACTCACCCTAACTGTCTCTCGAACCCTAGCCCTCAACATAACCCTAAGCGTAGGTCCAAACCTAACCCTAAGCGTCTCTCTAACCCTAGCCCTCAACCTAACCCTAGCCCTAGGTCCAATCCTAACCCTAACTGCCTCTCTAACCCTAGCCCTCTACATAACCTTAACCCTTGGTCCAATCCTAACCCTAACCGCCTCTCTAACCCTAGCCCTCCACATAACCCTAACCCTAGGTCCAATCCTAACCCTAACAGTCTCTGTAAACCTAGCCGTCAACCTCACCCTAGCCCTACGTCCAATCCGAACCCTAACCGTCTCTCTAACCCTAGCCCTCAACATAACCCTAACCCTAGGTCCAATCCTAACCCTAACCGTCTCTCTAACCCTAGCCCTCAACATAACTCTAACCCTAGGTCCAATCCTAACCCTAACCGTCTCTGTAACACTAACCCTCAACATAAACCTAACCCTAGGTCCAATCCTCACCCTAACCGTCTCTCGAACCCTAGCCCTCAACATAACCCTAACCCTAGGTCCAATCCTAACCCTAACAGTCTCTCTAAACCTACCCCTCAACCTAAACCTAGCCCTAGGTCCAATCCTAACCCTTACCTCCTCTCTAACCCTAGCCCTCCACATAACCCTAACCCTAGGTCCAATCCTAACCCTAACCGTCTCTCTAACCCTAGCCCTCAGCATAACCCTAACCCTAGGTCCAATCCTAACCCTAACCGTCTCTCTAACCCTAGCCCTCAATATAACCCTAACCCTAGGTACAATCCTAACCCTAACCGTCTCTGTAACACTAGCCCTCAACATAACCCTAACCCTAGGTCCAATCATCACCCTAACTGTCTCTCTAACTCTAGCCCTCAACATAACCCTAAACCTAGGACCAATCGTAACCCTAACTGTGTCTCTAACCCTAGCCCGCAACATAACCCTAACCCTAGGTTCAAACCTAACCCCAAGCGTCTCTCTAACCCTAGCCCTCATCCTAACCCTACCCCTAGGTCCAATCCTAACCCTAACTGCCTCTCTAACCCTAGCCCTCCACATAACCCTAACCCTTGGTCCAATCCTAACCCTAACCGCCGCTCTAACCCTAGCCCTCCACATAACCCTAAGCCTAGGTCCAATCCTAACCCTAACCGTCTCTCTAACCCTAGCCCTCAACATAACCCTAACCCTAGGTCCAATCCTAACCCTAACCGTCTCTGTAACACTAGCCCTCAACATAAGCCTAACCCTAGGTCCAATCATCACCCTGTCTCTCTAACCCTATCCCTCAACATAACCCTAACCCTAGGTCCAATCCTAACCCTAACAGTCTCTCTAAACCTAGCCCGCAACCTAACCCTAGCCCTAGGTCCAATCCTAACCCTAACCGCCTCTCTAACCCTAGCCCTCAACATAACCCTAACCCTAAGTCCAAACCTAACCCTACCTGTCCCTCTAGCCCTAGCCCTCAACATAACCCTAACCCTAGGTCCAATCCTAACCCTAACCGTCTCTCTAACCCTAGACCTCAACATGACTCTAAACCTAGGTCCAATCCTTACCCTAACCGTTTCTCTAAACCTAGCCCTCAACATAACCCTAACCCTAGGTCCAAACCTAACCCTAACCGTCTCTCTAACCCTAGCCCCCAACCTAACCCTAACCCTAGGTCCTATCCTAACCCTAACCGTCTCTCTAACACTAGCCCTCAACATAATCCTAACCCTAGGTCCAATCCTAAACCTAACCGTCTCTCTAACCCTAGCCCTCAGCATAACTCTAACCCTAGGGCCAATCCTAACCCTAACCGTCTCTCTAACCCTAGCCCTCAACATAACCCTAACCCTAGGTCCAATCCTCACCCTAACCGTCTCTCTATCCCTAGCCCTCAACATAACCCTAACCCTAGGTCCAATCCTAACCCTAACCGTCTCTCTAACCCTAGCCCTCAACATAACCCTAACCCTAGGTCCAATCCTAACCCTAACCGTCTCTCTAACCCTAGCCCTCAACCTAACCCTAGCCCTAGGTCCAAACCTAACCCTAAGCGTCTCTCTAACCCGAGCCCTCAACCTAACCCTAGCCCTAGGTCCAATCCTAACCCTAACCGTCTCTCTAACCCTAGCCCTCAACATAACCCTAACCCTAGGTCCAATCCTCACCCTAACCGTCTCTCTATCCCTAGCCCTTAACATAACCCTAACCCTAGGTCCAATCCTAACCCTAACCGTCTCTCTAACCCTAGCCCTCAACATACCCTAACCCTAGGTCCAATCCTAACCCTAACCATCTCTCTAACCCTAGCCCTCAACCTAACCCTAGCCCTAGGTCCAATCCGAACCCTAACCGTCTCTCTAACCCTAGCCCTCAACATAACCCTAACCTTAGGTCCAATCCTAACCCTAACCGTCTCTCTAACCCTAGCCCTCAACATAACTCTAACCCTAGGTCCAATCCTAACACTAACCGTCTCTCTAACCCTAGCCCTCAACATAACCCTAACCCTAGGTCCAATCCTCACCCTAATCGTCTCTCTTACCCTAGCCCTCAACATAACCCTAACCCTAGGTCCAAACCTAACCCGAAGCGTCTTTCTAACCCTAACCCTCAACCTAACCCTGGACCTAGGTCCAATCCTAACCCTAACTGTCTCTCTAACCCTAGCCCTCAACATAACCCTAAACCTAGGACCAATCATAACCCTAACCGTCTCTCTAACCCTAGCCCTCAACATAACCCTAGCCCTAGGTCCAATCCTAACCCTAACCCTCTCTCTAACCCAGCCCTCAATATAACCCTAAACCTAGTTCCAATCCTCACCCTAACCGTCTCTCTAACCCTAGCCCTCAACATAACCCTAACCCTAGGTCCAATCATAACCCTAACAGTCTCTGTAAACCTAGCCGTCAACCTCACCCTAGCCCTAGGTCCAATCCGAACCCTAACCGTCTCTCTAACCCTAGCCCTCAACATAACCCTAACCCTAGGTCCAATCCTAACCCTAACCGTCTCTCTAACCCTATCCCTCAACATAACTCTAACCCTAGGTCCAATCCTAACCCTAACCGTCTCTCTAACCCTAGCCCTCAACATAACCCTAACCTTAGGTCCAATACTCACCCTAACTGTCTCTCGAACCCTAGCCCTCAACATAACCCTAAGCGTAGGTCCAAACCTAACCCTAAGCGTCTCTCTAACCCTAGCCCTCAACCTAACCCTAGCCCTAGGTCCAATCCTAACCCTAACTGCCTCTCTAACCCTAGCCCTCTACATAACCTTAACCCTTGGTCCAATCCTAACCCTAACCGCCTCTCTAACCCTAGCCCTCCACATAACCCTAACCCTAGGTCCAATCCTAACCCTAACAGTCTCTGTAAACCTAGCCGTCAACCTCACCCTAGCCCTAGGTCCAATCCGAAACCTAACCGTCTCTCTAACCCTAGCCCTCAACATAACCCTAACCCTAGGTCCAATCCTAACCCTAACCGTCTCTCTAACCCTAGCCCTCAACATAACTCTAACCCTAGGTCCAATCCTAACCCTAACCGTCTCTGTAACACTAACCCTCAACATAAACCTAACCCTAGGTCCAATCCTCACCCTAACCGTCTCTCGAACCCTAGCCCTCAACATTACCCTAACCCTAGGTCCAATCCTAACCCTAACAGTCTCTCTAAACCTACCCCTCAACCTAAACCTAGCCCTAGGTCCAATCCTAACCCTTACCTCCTCTCTAACCCTAGCCCTCCACATAACCCTAACCCTAGGTCCAATCCTAACCCTAACCGTCTCTCTAACCCTAGCCCTCAGCATAACCCTAACCCTAGGTCCAATCCTAACCCTAACCGTCTCTCTAACCCTAGCCCTCAATATAACCCTAACCCTAGGTACAATCCTAACCCTAACCTTCTCTGTAACACTAGCCCTCAACATAACCCTAACCCTAGGTCCAATCATCACCCTAACTGTCTCTCTAACCCTAGCCCTCAACATAACCCTAAACCTAGGACCAATCGTAACCCTAACTGTGTCTCTAACCCTAGCCCTCAACATAACCCTACCCCTAGGTCCAATCCTAACCCTACCTGCCTCTCTAACCCTAGCCCTCCACATAACCCTAACCCTTGGTCCAATCCTAACCCTAACCGCCGCTCTAACCCTAGCCCTCCACATAACCCTAAGCCTAGGTCCAATCCTAACCCTAACCGTCTCTCTAACCCTAGCCCTCAACATAACCCTAACCCTAGGTCCAATCCTAACCCTAACCGTCTCTGTAACACTAGCCCTCAACATAAGCCTAACCCTAGGTCCAATCATCACCCTGTCTCTCTAACCCTATCCCTCAACATAACCCTAACCCTAGGTCCAATCCTAACCCTAACAGTCTCTCTAAACCTAGCCCGCAACCTAACCCTAGCCCTAGGTCCAATCCTAACCCTAACCGCCTCTCTAACCCTAGCCCTCAACATAACCCTAACCCTAAGTCCAAACCTAACCCTACCTGTCCCTCTAGCCCTAGCCCTCAACATAACCCTAACCCTAGGTCCAATCCTAACCCTAACCGTCTCTCTAACCCTAGACCTCAACATGACTCTAAACCTAGGTCCAATCCTTACCCTAACCGTTTCTCTAAACCTAGCCCTCAACATAACCCTAACCCTAGGTCCAAACCTAACCCTAACCGTCTCTCTAACCCTAGCCCCCAACCTAACCCTAACCCTAGGTCCTATCCTAACCCTAACCGTCTCTCTAACACTAGCCCTCAACATAACCCTAACCCTAGGTCCAATCCTAAACCTAACCGTCTCTCTAACCCTAGCCCTCAGCATAACTCTAACCCTAGGGCCAATCCTAACCCTAACCGTCTCTCTAACCCTAGCCCTCAACATAACCCTAACCCTAGGTCCAATCCTCACCCTAACCGTCTCTCTATCCCTAGCCCTCAACATAACCCTAACCCTAGGTCCAATCCTAACCCTAACCGTCTCTCTAACCCTATCCCTCAACATAACCCTAACCCTAGGTCCAATCCTAACCCTAACCGTCTCTCTAACCCTAGCCCTCAACCTAACCCTAGCCCTAGGTCCAAACCTAACCCTAAGCGTCTCTCTAACCCGAGCCCTCAACCTAACCCTAGCCCTAGGTCCAATCCTAACCCTAACCGTCTCTCTAACCCTAGCCCTCAACATAACCCTAACCCTAGGTCCAATCCTAACCCTAACCGTCTCTGTAAACCTCGCCCTCAACATAACCCTAACCCTAGGTCCAATCCTAACCCTAACCGTCTCTCTATACCTCGCCCTCAACATAACCCTAACCCTAGGTCCAATCCTAAACCTAACCGTCTCTCTAACCCTAGCCCTCAGCATAACTCTAACCCTAGGTCCAATCCTAACCCTAACCGTCTCTCTATCCCTAGCCCTCAACATAACCCTAACCCTAGGTCCAATCCTAACCCTAACCGTCTCTCTAACCCTAGCCCTCAACATACCCTAACCCTAGGTCCAATCCTAACCCTAACCATCTCTCTAACCCTAGCCCTCAACCTAACCCTAGCCCGAGGTCCAATCCGAACCCTAACCGTCTCTCTAACCCTAGCCCTCAACATAACCCTAACCTTAGGTACAATCCTAACCCTAACCGTCTCTCTAACCCTAGCCCTCAACATATCTCTAACCCTAGGTCCAATCCTAACACTAACCGTCTCTCTAACCCTAGCCCTCAACATAACCCTAACCCTAGGTCCAATCCTCACCGTAATCGTCTCTCTAACCCTAGCCCTCAACATAACCCTAACCCTAGGTCCAAACCTAACCCTAAGCGTCTCTCTAACGCTAGCCCTCAACCTAACCCTAGCCCTAGGTCCAATTCTAACCCTAACTGTCTCTCTAACCCTAGCCCTCAACATAACCCTAACCCTAGGTCCAAACCTAACCCTAAGCGTCTCTCTAATCCTAGCCCTCAACCTAACCCTAGCCCTAGGTCCAATCCTAACCCTAACTGCCTCTCTAACCCTCGCCCTCCACATAACCCTAACCCTTGGTCCAATCCTAACCCTAAGCGCCTCTCTATCCCTAGCCCTCCTCATAACCCTAACCCTAGGTCCAATCCTAACGCTAACCGTCTCTCTAACCCTAGCCCTCAGCATAACCCTAACCCTAACCCTAACCCTAGGTCCAATCCTAACCCTAACTGTCTCTCTAACCCTAGCCCTCAAAATAAACCTAAAACTGGGACCAATCGTAACCCTAACCGTCTCTCTAACCCTAGCCCTCAACATAACCGTAACCCTGGGTCCAATCCTAACCCTAACCGTCTCTCTAACCCTAGCCCTCAACATAACCCTAATCCTAGGTCCAATCCTAAACCTAACCGTCTCTCTAACCCTAGCCCTCAACATAACCCTAACCCTAGGTCCAATCCTAACCCTAACCATCTCTCTAACCCTAGCCCTCAACATAACCCTAACCCTAGGTCCAATCCTCACCCTAACCGTCACTCTAAACCTAGCCCTCAACATAACCCTAACCCTAGGTCCAATCCTAACCCTAACCGTCTCTCTAAGCCTAGCCCTCAACATAACCCTAATCCTAGGCCAATCCTAACCCTAACTGTCTCTCTAACCCTAGCCCTCAACATAACCCTAAACCTAGGACCAATCGTAACCCTAACCGTCTCTCTAAACCTAGCCCTCAACATAACCCTAACCCTAAGTCCAAAACTAACCCTAAGCGTCTCTCTAACCCTAGCCCTCAACCTAACCCTAGCCCTAGCTCCAATCCTAACCCTAACTGCCTCTCTAACGCTAGCCCTCAACATAACCCTAACCCTTGGTCCAATCCTAACCCTAACCGCCCATCTAACACTAGCCCTCCACATAACCCTAACCCTAGATCCAATCCTAACCCTAACCGTCTCTGTAACACTAGCCCTCAACATAACCCTAACCCTAGGTCCAATCATCACCCTAACTGTCTCTCTAACCCTAGCCCTCAAAATAACCCTAAACCTAGGACCAATCGTAACCCTAACTGTGTCTCTAACCCTAGCCCTCAACATAACCCTAACCCTAGGTCCAAACCTAACCCCAAGCGTCTCTCTAACCCTAGCCCTCATCCTAACCCTAGCCCTAGGTCCAATCCTAACCCTAACTGCCTCTCTAACCCTAGCCCTCCACATAACCCTAACCCTTGGTCCAATCCTAACCCTAACCGCCGCTCTAACCCTAGCCCTCCACATAACCCTAAGCCTAGGTCCAATCCTAACCCTAACCGTCTCTCTAACCCTAGCCCTCAACATAACCCTAACCCTAGGTCCAATCCTAACCCTAACCGTCTCTGTAACACTAGCCCTCAACATAACCCTAACCCTAGGTCCAATCATCACCCTGTCTCTCTAACCCTAGCCCTCAACATAACCCTAACCCTAAGTCCAAACCTAACCCTACCTGTCCCTCTAACCCTAGCCATCAACATAACCCTAACCCTAGGTCCAATCCTAACCCTAACCGTCTCTCTAACCCTAGACCTCAACATGACTCTAAACCTAGGTCCAATCCTTACCCTAACCGTTTCTCTAAACCTAGCCCTCAACATAACCCTAACCCTAGGTCCAAACCTAACCCTAACCGTCTCTCTAACCCTAGCCCCCAACCTAACCCTAACCCTAGGTCCTATCCTAACCCTAACCGTCTCTCTAACACTAGCCCTCAACATAACCCTAACCCTAGGTCCAATCCTAAACCTAACCGTCTCTCTAACCCTAGCCCTCAGCATAACTCTAACCCTAGGGCCAATCCTAACCCTAACCGTCTCTCTAACCCTAGCCCTCAACATAACCCTAACCTTAGGTCCCATCCTCACCCTAACCGTCTCTCTATCCCTATCCCTCAACATAACCCTAACCCTAGGTCCAATCCTAACCCTAACCGTCTCTCTAACCCTAGCCCTCAACATAACCCTAACCCTAGGTCCAATCCTAACCCTAACAGTCTCTCTAACCCTAGCCCTCAACCTAACCCTAGCCCTAGGTCCAAACCTAACCGTAAGCGTCTCTCTAAACCTAGCCCTCAACCTAACCCTAGCCCTAGGTCCAATCCTAACCCTAACCGTCTCACTAACCCTAGCCCTCAACATAACCCTAACCCTAGGTCCAATCCTAACCCTAACCGTCTCTGTAAACCTCTCCCTCAACATAACCCTAACCCTAGGTCCAATCCTAACCCTAACCGTCTCTCTATACCTCGCCCTCAACATAACCCTAACCCTAGGTCCAATCCTAAACCTAACCGTCTCTCTAACCCTAGCCCTCAGCATAACTCTAACCCTAGGTCCAATCCTAACCCTTACCGTCTCTCTAACCCTAGCCCTCAACATAACCCTAACCCTAGGTCCAATCCTCACCCTAACCGTCTCTCTATCCCTAGCCCTCAACATAACCCTAACCCTAGGTCCAATCCTAACCCTAACCGTCTCTCTAACCCTAGCCCTCAACATACCCTAACCCTAGGTCCAATCCTAACCCTAACCATCTCTCTAACCCTAGCCCTCAACCTAACCCTAGACCTAGGTCCAATCCGAACCCTAACCGTCTCTCTAACCCTAGCCCTCAACATAACCCTAACCTTAGGTCCAATCGTAACCCTAACCGTCTCTCTAACCCTAGCCCTCAACATAACCCTAACCCTAGGTACAATCCTCACCCTAATCGTCTCTCTTACCCTAGCCCTCAACATACCCCTAACCCTAGGTCCAAACATAACCCTAAGCGTCTTTCGAACCCTAGCCCTCAACCTAACCCTAGCCCTAGGTCCAATCCTAACCCTAACTGTCTCTCTAACCCTAGCCCTCAACATAACCCTAAACCTAGGACCAATCGTAACCCTAACCGTCTCTCTAACCCTAGCCCTCAACATAACCCTAACCCTAAGTCCAAACCTAACCCTAAGCGTCTCTCTAACCCTAGCCCTCAACCTAACCCTAGCCCTAGCTCCAATCCTAACCCTAACTGCCTCTCTAACGCTAGCCCTCAACATAACCCTAACCCTTGGTCAAATCCTAACCCTAACCGCCCATCTAACCCTAGCCCTCCACATAACCCTAACCCTAGGTCCAATGCTAACCCTAACCGTCTCTCTAACCCTAGGCCTCAGCATAACCATAACCCTAGGTCCAATCTTAACCCTAACCGTCTCTCTAAACCTAGCCCTCAACATAACCCTAACCCTAGGTCCAATCCTAACCCTAACCGTCTCTCTAACCCTAGCCCTCAACATAACCGTAACCCTAGGTCCAATCCTAACCCTAACCGTCTCTGTAACACTAGCCCTCAACATAACCCTAACCCTAGGTCCAATCATCACCCTAACTGTCTCTCTAACCCTAGCCCTCAACATAACCCTAAACCTAGGACCAATCGTAACCCTAACTGTGTCTCTAACCCTAGCCCTCAACATAACCCTAACCCTAGGTCCAAACCTAACCCCAAGCGTCTCTCTAACCCTATCCCTCATCCTAACCCTAGCCCTAGGTCCAATCCTAACCCTAACTGCCTCTCTAACCCTAGCCCTCCACATAACCCTAACCCTTGGTCCAATCCTAACCCTAACCGCCGCTCTAACCCTAGCCCTCCACATAACCCTAAGCCTAGGTCCAATCCTAACCCTAACCGTCTCTGTAACACTAGCCCTCAACATAACCCTAACCCTAGGTCCAATCATCACCCTGTCTCTCTAACCCTAGCCCTCAACATAACCCTAACCCTAGGTCCAATCCTATCCCTAACAGTCTCTCTAAACCTAGCCCTCAACCTAACCCTAGCCCTAGGTCCAATCCTAACCCTAACCGCCTCTCTAACCCTAGCCCTCAACATAACCCTAACCCTAAGTCCAAACCTAACCCTACCTGTCCCTCTAACCCTAGCCCTCAACATAACCCTAACCCTAGGTCCAATCCTAACCCTAACCGTCTCTCTAACCCTAGACCTCAACATGACTCTAAACCTAGGTCCAATCCTTACCCTAACCGTTTCTCTAAACCTAGCCCTCAACATAACCCTAACCCTAGGTCCAAACCTAACCCTAACCGTCTCTCTAACCCTAGCCCCCAACCTAACCCTAACCCTAGGTCCTATCCTAACCCTAACCGTCTCTCTAACACTAGCCCTCAACATAACCCTAACACTAGGTCCAATCCTAAACCTAACCGTCTCTCTAACCCTAGCCCTCAGCATAACTCTAACCCTAGGGCCAATCCTAACCCTAACCGTCTCTCTAACCCTAGCCCTCAACATAACCCTAACCCTAGGTCCAATCCTCACCCTAACCGTCTCTCTATCCCTAGCCCTCAACATAACCCTAACCCTAGGTCCAATCCTAACCCTAACCGTCTCTCTAACCCTAGCCCTCAACATAACCCTAACCCTAGGTCCAATCCTAACCCTAATCGTCTTTCTAACCCTAGCCCTCAACCTAACCCTAGCCCTAGGTCCAATCCTAACCCTAACCGTCTCTCTAACCCTAGCCCTCAACATAACCCTAACCCTAGGTCCAATCCTAACCCTAACCGTCTCTGTAAACCTCGCCCTCAACATAACCCTAACCCTAGGTCCAATCCTAACCCTAACCGTCTCTCTATACCTCGCCCTCAACATAACCCTAACCCTAGGTCCAATCCTAAACCTAACCGTCTCTCTAACCCTAGCCCTCAGCATAACTCTAACCCTAGGTCCAATCCTAATCCTAACCGTCTCTCTAACCCTAGCCCTCAACATAACCCTAACCCTAGGTCCAATCCTCACCCTAACCGTCTCTCTATCCCTAGCCCTCAACATACCCTAACCCTAGGTCCAATCCTAACCCTAACCGTCTCTCTAACCCTAGCCCTCAACATACACTAACCCTAGGTCCAATCCTAACCCTAACCATCTCTCTAACCCTAGCCCTCAACCTAACCCTAGCCCTAGGTCCAATCCGAACCCTAACCGTCTCTCTAACCCTAGCCCTCAACATAACCCTAACCTTAGGTCCAATCCTAACCCTAACGTCTCTCTAACCCTAGCCCTCAACATAACTCTAACCCTAGGTCCAATCCTAACACTAACCGTCTCTCTAACCCTAGCCCTCAACATAACCCTAACCCTAGGTCCAATCCTCACCCTAATCGTCTCTCTTACCCTAGCCCTCAACATAACCCTAACCCTAGGTCCAAACCTAACCCTAAGCGTCTTTCTAACCCTAGCCCTCAACCTAACCCTAGCCCTAGGTCCAATCCTAACCCTAACTGTCTCTCTAACCCTAGCCCTCAACATAACCCTAAACCTAGGACCAATCATAACCCTAACCGTCTCTCTAACCCTAGCCCTCAACATAACCCTAACCCTAGGTCCAAACCTAACCCTAAGCGTCTCTCTAATCCTAGCCCTCAACCTAACCCTAGCCCTAGGTCCAATCCTAACCCTAACTGCCTCTCTAACCCTCGCCCTCCACATAACCGTAACCCTTGGTCCAATCCTAACCCTAACCGCCTCTCTATCCCTAGCCCTCCTCATAACCCTAACCCTAGGTCCAATCCTAACGCTAACCGTCTCTCTAACCCTAGCACTCAGCATAACCCTAACCCTAACCCTAACCCTAGGTCCAATCCTAACCCTAACCGTCTCTCTAACCCTAGCCCTCAACATAACCCTAACCCTGGGTCCAATCCTAACCCTAACCGTCTCTCTAACCCTAGCCCTCAACATAACCCTAACCCTAGGTCCAACCCTAACCCTAACCGTCTCTCTAACCCTAGCCCTCAGCATAACTCTAACCCTAGGTCCAATCCTAACCCTAACCGTCTCTCTAACCCTAGCCCTCAACATAACCCTAACCCTAGGTCCAATCCTAAACCCTAACCATCTCTCTAACCCTAGCCCTCAACCTAACCCTAAGCCTAGGTCCAATCCTAACCCTAACCATCTCTCTAACACTAGCCCTCAACATAACCCTAACCCTAGGTCCAATCCTAACCCTTACCGTCTCTCTAACCCTAGACCTCAACATAACCCTAACCCTAGGTCCAATCCTAACCCTAACCCTCTCTCTAACCCTAGCCCTCAACCTAACCATAACCCTAGGTCCAATCCTAACCCTAACCGTCTCTCTAACCCTAGCCCTCAACATAACCGTAACCCTGGGTCCAATCCTAACCCTAACCGTCTCTCTAACCCTAGCCCTCAACATAACCCTAACCCTAGGTCCAATCCTAACCCTAACCATCTCTCTAACCCTAGCCCTCAGCATAACCCTAACCCTAGGTCCAATCCTAACCCTAACCGTCTCTCTAACCCTAGCCCTCCACATAACCCTAACCCTAGGTCCAATCCTCACCCTAACCGTCTCTCTAAACCTAGCCCTCAACATAACCCTAACCCTAGGTCAAATCCTAACCCTAACCGTCTCTCTAACCCTAGCCCTCAACCTAACCCTAGCCCTAGGTCCAATCCTAACCCTAACCCTCTCTCTAACCCTAGCCCTCAATATAACCCTAAACCTAGGTCCAATCCTCACCCTAACCGTCTCTCTAACCCTAGCCCTCAACATAACCCTAACCCTAGGTCCAATCCTAACCCTAACAGTCTCTGTAAACCTAGCCGTCAACCTCACCCTAGCCCTAGGTCCAATCCGAACCCTAACCGTCTCTCTAACCCTAGCCCTCAACATAACCCTAACCCTAGGTCCAATCCTAACCCTAACCATCTCTCTAACCCTAGCCCTCAGCATAACCCTAACCCTAGGTCCAATCCTAACCCTAACCGTCTCTCTAACCCTAGCCCTCCACATAACCCTAACCCTAGGTCCAATCCTCAACCTAACCGTCTCTCTAAACCTAGCCCTCAACATAACCCTAACCCTAGGTCAAATCCTAACCCTAACCGTCTCTCTAACCCTAGCCCTCAACCTAACCCTAGCCCTAGGTCCAATCCTAACCCTAACCCTCTCTCTAACCCTAGCCCTCAATATAACCCTAAACCTAGGTCCAATCCTCACCCTAACCGTCTCTCTAACCCTAGCCCTCAACATAACCCTAACCCTAGGTCCAATCCTAACCCTAACAGTCTCTGTAAACCTAGCCGTCAACCTCACCCTAGCCCTAGGTCCAATCCGAACCCTAACCGTCTCTCTAACCCTAGCCCTCAACATAACCCTAACCCTAGGTCCAATCCTAACCCTAACCATCTCTCTAACACTAGCCCTCAACATAACCCTAACCCTAGGTCCAATCCTAACGCTAACCGTCTCTCTAACCCTAGCACTCAGCATAACCCTAACCCTAACCCTAACCCTAGGTCCAATCCTAACCCTAACCGTCTCTCTAACCCTAGCCCTCAACATAACCCTAACCCTGGGTCCAATCCTAACCCTAACCGTCTCTCTAACCCTAGCCCTCAACATAACCCTAACCCTAGGTCCAACCCTAACCCTAACCGTCTCTCTAACCCTAGCCCTCAGCATAACTCTAACCCTAGGTCCAATCCTAACCCTAACCGTCTCTCTAACCCTAGCCCTCAACATAACCCTAACCCTAGGTCCAATCCTAAACCCTAACCATCTCTCTAACCCTAGCCCTCAACCTAACCCTAAGCCTAGGTCCAATCCTAACCCTAACCATCTCTCTAACACTAGCCCTCAACATAACCCTAACCCTAGGTCCAATCCTAACCCTTACCGTCTCTCTAACCCTAGACCTCAACATAACCCTAACCCTAGGTCCAATCCTAACCCTAACCCTCTCTCTAACCCTAGCCCTCAACCTAACCATAACCCTAGGTCCAATCCTAACCCTAACCGTCTCTCTAACCCTAGCCCTCAACATAACCGTAACCCTGGGTCCAATCCTAACCCTAACCGTCTCTCTAACCCTAGCCCTCAACATAACCCTAACCCTAGGTCCAATCCTAACCCTAACCATCTCTCTAACCCTAGCCCTCAGCATAAACCTAACCCTAGGTCCAATCCTAACCCTAACCGTCTCTCTAACCCTAGCCCTCCACATAACCCTAACCCTAGGTCCAATCCTCACCCTAACCGTCTCTCTAAACCTAGCCCTCAACATAACCCTAACCCTAGGTCAAATCCTAACCCTAACCGTCTCTCTAACCCTAGCCCTCAACCTAACCCTAGCCCTAGGTCCAATCCTAACCCTAACCCTCTCTCTAACCCTAGCCCTCAATATAACCCTAAACCTAGGTCCAATCCTCACCCTAACCGTCTCTCTAACCCTAGCCCTCAACATAACCCTAACCTTAGGTCCAATCCTAACCCTAACAGTCTCTGTAAACCTAGCCGTCAACCTCACCCTAGCCCTAGGTCCAATCCGAACCCTAACCGTCTCTCTAACCCTAGCCCTCAACATAACCCTAACCCTAGGTCCAATCCTAACCCTAACCATCTCTCTAACACTAGCCCTCAGCATAACTCTAACCCTAGGTCCAATCCTAACCCTAACCGTCTCTCTAACCCTAGCCCTCCACATAACCCTAACCCTAGGTCCAATCCTCACCCTAACCGTCTCTCTAAACCTAGCCCTCAACATAACCCTAACCCTAGGTCAAATCCTAACCCTAACCGTCTCTCTAACCCTAGCCCTCAACCTAACCCTAGCCCTAGGTCCAATCCTAACCCTAACCCTCTCTCTAAGCCTAGCCCTCAATATAACCCTAAACCTAGGTCCAATCCTCACCCTAACCGTCTCTCTAACCCTAGCCCTCAACATAACCCTAACCCTAGGTCAAATCCTCACCCTAACCGTCTCTCTAAACCTAGCCCTCAACATAACCCTAACCTTAGGTCAAATCCTAACCCTAACCGTCTCTCTAACCCTAGCCCTCAACCTAACCCTAGCCCTAGGTCCAATCCTAACCCTAACCCTCTCTCTAACCCTAGCCCTCAATATAACCCTAAACCTAGGTCCAATCCTCACCCTAACCGTCTCTCTAACCCTAGCCCTCAACATAACCCTAACCCTAGGTCCAATCCTAACCCTAACCGTCTCTCTAACCCTAGCCCTCAACATAACTCTAACCCTAGGTCCAATCCTAACCCTAACCGTCTCTCTAACCCTAGCCCTCAACATAACCCTAACCTTAGGTCCAATCCTCACCCTAACTGTCTCTCGAACCCTAGCCCTCAACATAACCCTAACCGTAGGTCCAAACCTAACCCTAAGCGTCTCTCTAACCCTAGCCCTCAACCTAACCCTAGCCCTAGGTCCAATCCTAACCCTAACTGCCTCTCTAACCCTAGCCCTCTACATAACCTTAACCCTTGGTCCAATCCTAACCCTAACGGCCTCTCTAACCCTAGCCCTCCACATAACCCTAACCCTAGGTCCAATCCTAACCCTAACAGTCGCTCTAAACCTAGCCCTCAGCATAACCCTAACCCTAGGTCCAATCTTAACCCTAACCGTCTCTCTAAACCTAGCCCTCAACATAACCCTAACCCTAGGTCCAATCCTATCCCTAACCGTCTCTAACCCTAGCCCTCAACATAACCCTAACCCTAGGTCCAATCCTCACCATAACCGTCTCTCGAACCCTAGCCCTCAACATAACCCTAACCCTAGGTCCAATCCTAACCCTAACAGTCTCTCTAAACCTAGCCCTCAACCTAAACCTAGCCCTAGGTCCAATCCTAACCCTTACCTCCTCTCTAACCCTAGCCCTCAACATAACCCTAACCCTAGGTCCAAACCTAACCCTAACCGTCTCTCTAACCCTAGCCCCCAACCTAACCCTAACCCTAGGTCCTATCCTAACCCTAACCGTCTCTCTAACACTAGCCTTCAACATAACCCTAACCCTAGGTCCAATCCTAAACCTAACCGTCTCTCTAACCCTAGCCCTCAGCATAACTCTAACCCTAGTGCCAATCCTAACCCTAACCGTCTCTCTAACCCTAGCCCTCAACATAACCCTAACACTAGGTCCAATCCTCACCCTAACCGTCTCTCTATCCCTAGCCCTCAACATAACCCAAACCCTAGGTCCAATCCTAACCCTAACCGTCTCTCTAACCCTAGCCCTCAACATAACCCTAACCCTAGGTCCAATCCTAACCCTAACCGTCTCTCTAACCCTAGCCCTCAACCTAACCCTAGCCCTAGGTCCAAACCTAACCCTAAGCGTCTCTCTAAACCTAGCCCTCAACCTAACCCTAGCCCTAGGTCCAATCCTAACCCTAACCGTCTCTCTAACCCTAGCCCTCAACATAACCCTAACCCTAGGTCCAATCCTAACCCTAACCGTCTCTGTAAACCTCGCCCTCAACATAACCCTAACCCTAGGTCCAATCCTAACCCTAACCGTCTCTCTATACCTCGCCCTCAACATAACCCTAACCCTAGGTCCAATCCTAAACCTAACCGTCTCTCTAACCCTAGCCCTCAGCATAACTCTAACCCTAGGTCCAATCCTAACCCTAACCGTCTCTCTAACCCTAGCCCTCAACATAACCCTAACCCTAGGTCCAATCCTCACCCTAACCGTCTCTCTATCCCTAGCCCTCAACATAACCCTAACCCTAGGTCCAATCCTAACCCTAACCGTCTCTCTAACCCTAGCCCTCAACATACCCTAACCCTAGGTCCAATCCTAACCCTAACCATCTCTCTAACCCTAGCCCTCGACCTAACCCTAGCCCTAAGTCCAATCCGAACCCTAACCGTCTCTCTAACCCTAGCCCTCAACATAACCCTAACCTTAGGTCCAATCCTAACCCTAACCGTCTCTCTAACCCTAGCCCTCAACATAACTCTAACCCTAGGTCCAATCCTAACACTAACCGTCTCTCTAACCCTAGCCCTCAACATAACCCTAACCCTAGGTCCAATCCTCACCCTAATCGTCTCTCTTACCCTAGCCCTCAACATAACCCTAACCCTAGGTCCAAACCTAACCCTAAGCGTCTTTCTAACCCTAGCCCTCAACCTAACCCTAGCCCTAGGTCCAATCCTAACCCTAACTGTCTCTCTAACCCTAGCCCTCAACATAACCCTAAACCTAGGACCAATCATAACCCTAACCGTCTCTCTAACCCTAGCCCTCAACATAACCCTAACCCTAGGTCCAAACCTAACCCTAAGCGTCTCTCTAATCCTAGCCCTCAACCTAACCCTAGCCCTAGGTCCAATCCTAACCCTAACTGCCTCTCTAACCCTCGCCCTCCACATAACCCTAACCCTTGGTCCAATCCTAACCCTAACCGCCTCTCTATCCCTAGCCCTCCTCATAACCCTAACCCTAGGTCCAATCCTAACGCTAACCGTCTCTCTAACCCTAGCCCTCAGCATAACCCTAACCCTAACCCTAACCCTAGGTCCAATCCTAACCCTAACTGTCTCTCTAACCCAAGCCCTCAAAATAAACCTAAAACTGGGACCAATCGTAACCCTAACCGTCTCTCTAACCCTAGCCCTCAACATAACCCTAACCCTAGGTCCAATCCTAACCCTAACCGTCTCTCTAACCTTAGCCCTCAACATAACACTAACCCTAGGTCCAATCCTAACCCTAACCGTCTCTCTAACCTTAGCCCTCAACCTAACCCTAAGCCTAGGTCCAATCCTAACCCTAACCATCTCTCTAACACTAGCCCTCAACATAACCCTAACCCTAGGTCCAATCCTAACCCTTACCGTCTCTCTAACCCTAGCCCTCAACATAACCCTAACCCTAGGTCCAATCCTAACCCTAACCCTCTCTCTAACCCTAGCCCTCAACCTAACCATAACCCTAGGTCCAATCCTAACCCTAACCGTCTCTCTAACACTAGCCCTCAACCTAACCCTAGCCCTAGGTCCAATCCTAACCCTAACTGTCTCTCTAACCCTAGCCCTCAACATAACCCTAAACCTAGGACCAATCGTAACCCTAACCGTCTCTCTCACCCTAGCCCTCAACATAACCCTAACCCTAGGTCCAAACCTAACCCTAAGCGTCTCTCTAACCCTAGCCCTCAACCTAACCCTAGCCCTAGGTCCAATCCTAACCCTAACTGCCTCTCCAACCCTAGCCCTCCACATAACCCTAACCCTTGGTCCAATCCTAACCCTAACCGCCTATCTAACCCTAGCCCTCCACATAACCCTAACCCTAGGTCCAATCCTAACCCTAACCGTCTCTCTAACCCTAGCCCTCAGCATAACCATAACCCTAGGTCCAATCTTATCCCTAACCGTCTCTCTAAACCTAGCCCTCAACATAAGCCTAACCCTAGGTCCAATCCTAACCCTAACCGTCTCTCTAACCCTAGCCCTCAACATAACCCTAACCCTAGGTCCAATCCTAACCCTAACCGTCTCTGTAACACTAGCCCTCAACATAACCCTAACCCTAGGTCCAATCATCACCCTTACTGTCTCTCTATCCCTAGGCCTCAACATAACCCTAACCCTAGATCCAATCCTAACCCTAACCGTCTCTCTAAACCTAGCCCTCAACCTAACCCTACCCATAGGTCCAAACCTAACCCTAACTGTCCCTCTAACCCTAGCCCTCAACATAACCCTAACCCTAGGTCCAATCCTAACCCTAACCGTCTCTCTAACCCTAGACCTCAACATAACTCTAACCCTAGGTCCAATTCTTACTCCAACCGTCTCTCTAACCCTAGCCCTCAAGATAACCCTAACCCTAGGTCCAATCCTCACCCTAACCGTCTCTCTAACCCTAGCCCTCAACATAACCCTAACCCTAGGTCCAATCCTAACCCTAACCGTCTCTCTAAACCTAGCCCTCAACATAACCCTAACCCTAGGTCCAATCCTAACCCTAACCGTCTCTCTAAACCTAGCCCTCAACATAACCCTAACCCTAGGTCCAATCCTAACCCTAACCGTCTCTCTAACCCTACCACTCAACCTAACCTTAACCCTAGGTCTAATCCTAACCCTAACCGTCTCTCTAACCCTAGCCCTCAACATAACCCTAACCCTAGTTCCAATCCTAACCCTAACCGTCTCTCTAACCCTAGCCCTCAACATAACCCTAACCCTAGGTCCAATCCTAACCCTAACCGTCTCTCTAAACCTAGCCCTCAACATAACCTTAACCCTAGGTCCAATCCTAAACCTAACCGTCTCTCTAACCCTAGCCCTCAGCATAACTCTAACCCTAGGTCCAATCCTAACCCTAACCGTCTCTCTAACCCTAGCCCTCAACATAAACCTAACCCTAGGTCCAATCCTCACCCTAACCGTCTCTCTATACCTAGCCCTCATCATAACCCTAAGCCTAGGTCCAATCCTAACCCTAACTGTCTCTCTAACCCTAGCCCTCAACGTAACCCTAACCCTAGGTCCAATCCTAACCCTAACCGTCTCTCTAACCCTAGCCCTCAACCTAACCCTAGCCCTAGGTCCAATCCGACCCCTAACCGTCTCTCTAACCCTAGCCCTCAACATAACCCTAACCCTAGGTCCAATCCTAACCCTAACCGTCTCTCTAACCCTAGACCTCAACATAACTCTAACCCTAGGTCCAATCCTAACCCTAACCGTCTCTCTAACCATAGCCCTCAACATAACCCTAACCGTAGGTCCAAACCTAACCCTAAGCGTCTCTCTAACAGTAGCCCTCAACCTAACCCTAGCCCTAGGTCCAATCCTACCCCTAACTGTCTCTCTAACCCTAGCCCTCAACATAACCCTAAACCTAGGACCAATCGTAACCCTAACCGTCTCTCTCACCCTAGCCCTCAACATAACCGTAACCCTAGGTCCAAACCTAACCCTAAGCGTCTCTCTAACCCTAGCCCTCAACCTAACCCTAGCCCTAGGTCCAATCGTAACCCTAACTGCCTCTCTAACCCTAGCCCTCCACATAACCCTAACCCTTGGTCCAATCCTAACCCTAACCGCCTCTCTAACCCTAGCCCTCCACATAACCCTAACCCTAGGTCCAATCCTAACCCTAACCGTCTCTCTAACCCTAGCCCTCAGCATAACCCTAACCCTAACCCTAACCCTAGGTCCAATCCTAACCCTAACTGTCTCTCTAACCCTAGCCCTCAACATAAACCTAAAACTAGGACCAATCGTAACCCTAACCGTCTCTCTAACCCTAGCCCTCAACATAACCCTAACCCTATGTCCAATCCTAACCCTAACCGTCTCTCTAACCCTAGCCCTCAACATAACCCTAACCCTAGGTCCAATCCTAACCCTAACCGTCTCTGTAACACTAGCCCTCAACATAACTTTAACCCTAGGTCCAATCATCACCCTTACTGTCTCTCTAACCCTAGCCCTCAACATAACCCTAACCCTAGTTCCAATCCTAACCCTAACCGTCTCTCTAAACCTAGCCCTCAACCTAACCTTAGCCATAGGTCCAAACCTAACCCTAACTGTCCCTCTAACCCTAGCCCTCAACATAACCCTAACCCTAGGTCCAATCCTAACCCTAACCGTCTCTCTAACCCTAGACCTCAACATAACTCTAACCCTAGGTCCAATCCTTACTCCAACCGTCTCTCTAACCCTAGCCCTCAAGATAACCCTAACCCTAGGTCCAATCCTCACCCTAACCGTCTCTCTAACACTAGCCCTCAACCTAACCCTAGCCCTAGGTCCAATCCTAACCCTAACTGTCTCTCTAACCCTAGCCCTCAACATAACCCTAAACCTAGGACCAATCGTAACCCTAACCGTCTCTCTCACCCTAGCCCTCAACATAACCCTAACCCTAGGTCCAAACCTAACCCTAAGCGTCTCTCTAACCCTAGCCCTCAACCTAACCCTAGCCCTAGGTCCAATCCTAACCCTAACTGCCTCTCCAACCCTAGCCCTCCACATAACCCTAACCCTTGGTCCAATCCTAACCCTAACCGCCTCTCTAACCCTAGCCCTCCACATGACCCTAACCCTAGGTCCAATCCTTACCCTAACCGTCTCTCTAACCCTAGCCCTCAGCATAACCCTAACCCTAACCCTAACCCTAGGTCCAATCCTAACCCTAACTGTCTCTCTAACCCTAGCCCTCAACATAAACCTAAAACTAGGACCAATCGTAACCCTAACCGTCTCTCTAACCCTAGCCCTCAACATAACCCTAACCCTAGGTCCAATACTAACCCTAACCGTCTGTCTAAATCTAGCCCTCAACATAACACTAACCCTAGGTCCAATCCTAACCCTAACCGTCTCTCTAACCCTATCCCTCAACTTAACCTTAATCCTATGTCCAATCCTAAACCCTAACCGTCTCTCTAACACTAGCCCTCAACGTAACCATAAGCCTAGGTCCAATCCTTACCCTAACCGTCTCTCTAACACTAGCCCTCAACAAAACCCTAACCCTAGGTCCAATCCTAACCGTTACCGTCTCTCTAACCCTAGCCCTCAACATAACCCTAACCAAAGGTCCAATCCTAACCCTAACCCTCTCTCTAACCCTAGCCCTCAACCTAACCCTAACCGTAGGTCCAATCCTAAGCCTAAACGTCTCTCTAACCCTAGCCCTCAACCTAACCTTAACCCTAGGTCCAATCCTAACCCTAACCGTCTCTCTAACCCAAGCCCTCAACATAACCCTAACCCTGGGTCCAATCCTAACCCTAATCGTCTCTCAAACCCTAGCAATCAACATAACCCTAACCCTAGGTCCAATCCTAACCCTAACCGTCTCTCTAACCGTAGCCCTCAACATAACCCTAACCCTAGGTCCAATCCTAACCCTAACCGTCTCTAACCCTAGCCCTCAACATAACCCTAACCCTAGGTCCAATCCTAACCCTAACCGTCTCTGTAACACTAGCCCTCAACATAACCCTAACCCTAGGTCCAATCCTCACCCTAACCGTCTCTCTATACCTAGCCCTCATCATAACCCTAAGCCTAGGTCCAATCCTAACCCTAACTGTCTCTCTAACCCTAGCCCTCAACGTAACCCTAACCCTAGGTCCAATCCTAACCCTAACCGTCTCCCTAACCCTAGCCCTCAACCTCACCCTAGCCCTAGGTCCAATCCGAACCCTAACCGTCTCTCTAACCCTAGCCCTCAACATAACCCTAACCCTAGGTCCAATCCTAACCCTAACCGTCTCTGTAACACTAGCCCTCAACATAACCATAACCCTAGGTCCAATCATCACCCTTACTGTCTCTCTATCCCTAGCCCTCAACATAACCCTAACCCTAGATCCAATCCTAACCCTAACCGTCTCTCTAAACCTAGCCCTCAACCTAACCCTAGCCATAGGTCCAAACCTAACCCTAACTGTCCCTCTAACCCTAGCCCTCAACATAACCCTAACCCTAGGTCCAATCCTAACCCTAACCGTCTCTCTAACCCTAGACCTCAACATAACTCTAACCCTAGGTCCAATTCTTACTCCAACCGTCTCTCTAACCCTAGCCCTCAAGATAACCCTAACCCTAGGTCCAATCCTCACCCTAACCGTCTCTCTAACCCTAGCCCTCAACATAACCCTAACCCTAGGTCCAATCCTAACCCTAACCGTCTCTCTAAGCCTAGCCCTAAACATAACCCTAACCCTAGGTCCAATCCTAACCCTAACTTTCTCTCTAAACCTAGCCCTCAACATAACCCTAAACCTAGAACCAATCGTAACCCTAACCGTCTCTCTAACCCGAGCCCTCAACCTAACCCTAACCCTAGGTCCAATCCTAACCCTAACCGTCTCTCTAAACCTAGCCCTCAACATAACCCTAACCCTAGGTCCAATCCTAACCCTAACCGTCTCTCTAAACCTAGCCCTCAACATAACCCTAACCCTAGGTCCAATCCTAACCCTAACCGTCTCTCTAACCCTACCCCTCAACCTAACCTTAACCCTAGGTCTAATCCTAACCCTAACCGTCTCTCTAACCCTAGCCCTCAACATAACCCTAACCCTAGTTCCAATCCTAACCCTAACCGTCTCTCTAACCCTAGCCCTCAACATAACCCTAACCCTAGGTCCAATCCTAACCCTAACCGTCTCTCTAAACCTAGCCCTCAACATAACCTTAACCCTAGGTCCAATCCTAAACCTAACCGTCTCTCTAACCCTAGCCCTCAGCATAACTCTAACCCTAGGTCCAATCCTAACCCTAACCGTCTCTCTAACCCTAGCCCTCAACATAAACCTAACCCTAGGTCCAATCCTCACCCTAACCGTCTCTCTATACCTAGCCCTCATCATAACCCTAAGCCTAGGTCCAATCCTAACCCTAACTGTCTCTCTAACCCTAGCCCTCAACGTAACCCTAACCCTAGGTCCAATCCTAACCCTAACCGTCTCTCTAACCCTAGCCCTCAACCTAACCCTAGCCCTAGGTCCAATCCGAACCCTAACCGTCTCTCTAACCCTAGCCCTCAACATAACCCTAACCCTAGGTCCAATCCTAACCCTAACCGTCTCTCTAACCCTAGCCCTCAAGATAACTCTAACCCTAGGTCCAATCCTAACCCTAACCGTCTCTCTAACCCTAGCCCTCAACATAATCCTAACCCTAGGTCCAAACCTAACCCTAAGCGTCTCTCTAACACTAGCCCTCAACCTAACCCTAGCCCTAGGTCCAATCCTAACCCTAACTGTCTCTCTAACCCTAGCCCTCAACATAACCCTAAACCTAGGACCAATCGTAACCCTAACCGTCTCTCTCACCCTAGCCCTCAACATGACCCTAACCCTAGGTCCAAACCTAAACCTAAGCGTCTCTCTAACCCTAGCCCTCAGCATAACCCTAACCCTAACCCTAACCCTAAGTCCAATCCTAACCCTAACTGTCTCTCTAACCCTAGCCCTCAACATAAACCTAAAACTAGGACCAATCGTAACCCTAACCGTCTCTCTAACCCTAGCCCTCAACATAACCCTAACCCTATGTCCAATCCTAACCCTAACCGTCTCTCTAACCCTAGCCCTCAACATAACCCTAACCCTAGGTCCAATCCTAACCCTAACCGTCTCTGTAACACTAGCCCTGAACATAACCCTAACCCTAGGTCCAATCATCACCCTTACTGTCTCTCTAAACCTAGCCCTCAACATAACCCTAACCCTAGATCCAATCCTAACCCTAACCGTCTCTCTAAACCTAGCCCTCAACCTAACCCTAGCCATAGGTCTAAACCTAACCCTAACTGTCCCTCTAACCCTAGCCCTCAACATAACCCTAACCCTAGGTCCAATCCTAACCCTAACCGTCTCTCTAACCCTAGACCTCAACATAACTCTAACCCTAGGTCCAATCCTTACTCCAACCGTCTCTCTAACCCTAGCCCTCAAGATAACCCTAACCCTAGGTCCAATCCTCACCCTAACCGTCTCTCTAACACTAGCCCTCAACCTAACCCTAGCCCTAGGTCCAATCCTAACCCTAACTGTCTCTCTAACCCTAGCCCTCAACATAACCCTAAACCTAGGACCAATCGTAACCCTAACCGTCTCTCTCACCCTAGCCCTCAACATAACCCTAACCCTAGGTCCAAACCTAACCCTAAGCGTCTCTCTAACCCTAGCCCTCAACCTAACCCTAGCCCTAGGTCCAATCCTAACCCTAACTGCCTCTCCAACCCTAGCCCTCCACATAACCCTAACCCTTGGTCCAATCCTAACCCTAACCGCCTATCTAACCCTAGCCCTCCACATAACCCTAACCCTAGGTCCAATCCTAACCCTAACCGTCTCTCTAACCCTAGCCCTCAGCATAACCATAACCCTAGGTCCAATCTTAACCCTAACCGTCTCTCTAAACCTAGCCCTCAACATAAGCCTAACCCTAGGTCCAATCCTAACCCTAACCGTCTCTCTAACCCTAGCCCTCAACATAACCCTAACCCTAGGTCCAATCCTAACCCTAACCGTCTCTGTAACACTAGCCCTCAACATAACCCTAACCCTAGGTCCAATCATCACCCTTACTGTCTCTCTATCCCTAGCCCTCAACATAACCCTAACCCTAGATCCAATCCTAACCCTAACCGTCTCTCTAAACCTAGCCCTCAACCTAACCCTAGCCATAGGTCCAAACCTAACCCTAACTGTCCCTCTAACCCTAGCCCTCAACATAACCCTAACCCTAGGTCCAATCCTAACCCTAACCGTCTCTCTAACCCTAGACCTCAACATAACTCTAACCCTAGGTCCAATTCTTACTCCAACCGTCTCTCTAACCCTAGCCCTCAAGATAACCCTAACCCTAGGTCCAATCCTCACCCTAACCGTCTCTCTAACCGTAGCCCTCAACATAACCCTAACCCTAGGTCCAATCCTAACCCTAACCGTCTCTCTAAGCCTAGCCCTAAACATAACCCTAACCCTAGGTCCAATCCTAACCCTAACTGTCTCTCTAAACCTAGCCCTCAACATAAACCTAAACCTAGAACCAATCGTAACCCTAACCGTCTCTCTAACCCGAGCCCTCAACCTAACCCTAACCCTAGGTCCAATCCTAACCCTAACCGTCTCTCTAAACCTAGCCCTCAACATAACCCTAACCCTAGGTCCAATCCTAACCCTAACCGTCTCTCTAAACCTAGCCCTCAACATAACCCTAACCCTAGGTCCAATCCTAACCCTAACCGTCTCTCTAACCCTACCACTCAACCTAACCTACACCCTAGGTCTAATCCTAACCCTAACCGTCTCTCTAACCCTAGCCCTCAACATAACCCTAACCCTAGTTCCAATCCTAACCCTAACCGTCTCTCTAACCCTAGCCCTCAACATAACCCTAACCCTAGGTCCAATCCTAACCCTAACCGTCTCTCTAAACCTAGCCCTCAACATAACCTTAACCCTAGGTCCAATCCTAAACCTAACCGTCTCTCTAACCCTAGCCCTCAGCATAACTCTAACCCTAGTTCCAATCCTAACCCTAACCGTCTCTCTAACCCTAGCCCTCAACATAAACCTAACCCTAGGTCCAATCCTCACCCTAACCGTCTCTCTATACCTAGCCCTCATCATAACCCTAAGCCTAGGTCCAATCCTAACCCTAACTGTCTCTCTAACCGTAGCCCTCAACGTAACCCTAACCCTAGGTATAATCCTAACCCTAACCGTCTCTCTAACCCTAGCCCTCAACCTCACCCTAGCCCTAGGTCCAATCCGAACCCTAACCGTCTCTCTAACCCTAGCCCTCAACATAACCCTAACCCTAGGTCCAATCCTAACCCTAACCGTCTCTCTAACCCTAGCCCTCAACATAACTCTAACCCTAGGTCCAATCCTAACCCTAACCGTCTCTCTAACCCTAGCCCTCAACATAACCCTAACCGTAGGTCCAAACCTAACCCTAAGCGTCTCTCTAACACTAGCCCTCAACCTAACCCTAGCCCTAGGTCCAATCCTAACCCTAACTGTCTCTCTAACCCTAGCCCTCAACATAACCCTAAACCTAGGACCAATCGTAACCCTAACCGTCTCTCTCACCCTAGCCCTCAACATAACCGTAACCCTAGGTCCAAACCTAACCCTAAGCGTCTCTCTAACCCTAGCCCTCAACCTAACCCTAGCCCTAGGTCCAATCGTAACCCTTACTGCCTCTCTAACCCTAGCCCTCCACATAACCCTAACCCTTGGTCCAATCCTAACCCTAACCGCCTCTCTAACCCTAGCCCTCCACATAACCCTAACCCTAGGTCCAATCCTAACCCTAACCGTCTCTCTAACCCTAGCCCTCAGCATAACCCTAACCCTAACCCTAACCCTAGGTCCAATCCTAACCCTAACTGTCTCTCTAACCCTAGCCCTCAACATAAACCTAACCCTATGTCCAATCCTAACCCTAACCGCCTCTCTAACCCTAGCCCTCCACATAACCCTAACCCTAGGTCCAATCCTAACCCTAACCGTCTCTCTAACCCTAGCCCTCAGCATAACCCTAACCCTAACCCTAACCCTAGGTCCAATCCTAACCCTAACCGTCTCTCTAACCCTAGCCCTCAGCATAACCCTAACCCTAACCCTAACCCTAGGACCAATCGTAACCCTAACCGTCTCTCTAACCCTAGCCCTCAACATAACCCTAACCCTATGTCCAATCCTAACCCTAACCGTCTCTCTAACCCTAGCCCTCAACATAACCCTAACCCTAGGTCCAATCCTAACCCTAACCGTCTCTGTAACACTAGCCCTCAACATAACTTTAACCCTAGGTCCAATCATCACCCTTACTGTCTCTCTAACCCTAGCCCTCAACATAACCCTAACCCTAGATCCAATCCTAACCCTAACCGTCTCTCTAAACCTAGCCCTCAACCTAACCCTAGCCATAGGTCCAAACCTAACCCTAACTGTCCCTCTAACCCTAGCCCTCAACATAACCCTAACCCTAGGTCCAATCCTAACCCTAACCGTCTCTCTAACCCTAGACCTCAACATAACTCTAACCCTAGGTCCAATCCTTACTCCAACCGTCTCTCTAACCCTAGCCCTCAAGATAACCCTAAACCTAGGTCCAATCCTCACCCTAACCGTCTCTCTAACACTAGCCCTCAACCTAACCCTAGCCCTAGGTCCAATCCTAACCCTAACTGTCTCTCTAACCCTAGCCCTCAACATAACCCTAAACCTAGGACCAATCGTAACCCTAACCGTCTCTCTCACCCTAGCCCTCAACATAACCCTAACCCTAGGTCCAAACCTAACCCTAAGCGTCTCTCTAACCCTAGCCCTCAACCTAACCCTAGCCCTAGGTCCAATCCTAACCCTAACTGCCTCTCCAACCCTAGCCCTCCACATAACCCTAACCCTTGGTACAATCCTAACCCTAACCGCCTCTCTAACCCTAGCCCTCCACATGACCCTAACCCTAGGTCCAATCCTAACCCTAACCGTCTCTCTAACCCTAGCCCTCAGCATAACCCTAACCCTAACCCTAACCCTAGGTCCAATCCTAACCCTAACTGCCTCTCTAACCCTAGCCCTCAACATAAACCTAAAACTAGGACCAATCGTAACCCTAACCGTCTCTCTAACCCTAGCCCTCAACATAACCCTAACCCTAGGTCCAATACTAACCCTAACTGTCTGTCTAACGCTAGCCTTCAACATAACACTAACCCTAGGTCCAATCCTAACCCTAACCGTCTCTCTAACCCTATCCCTCAACTTAACCTTAATCCTATGTCCAATCCTAAACCCTAACCGTCACTCTAACCCTAGCCCTCAACGTAACCATAAGCCTAGGTCCAATCCTTACCCTAACCGTCTCTCTAACACTAGCCCTCAACAAAACCCTAACCCTAGGTCCAATCCTAACCGTTACCGTCTCTCTAACCCTAGCCCTCAACATAACCCTAACCAAAGGTCCAATCCTAACCCTAACCCTCTCTCTAACCCTAGCCCTCAACCTAACCCTAACCGTAGGTCCAATCCTAACCCTAACCGTCTCTCTAACCCTAGCCCTCAACCTAACCTTAACCCTAGGTCCAATCCTAACCCTAACCGTCTCTCTAACCCAAGCCCTCAACATAACCCAAACCCTAGGTCCAAACCTAACCCTAAGCGTCTCTCTAACCCTAGGCTCAACCTAACCCTAGCCCTAGGTCCAATCCGAACCCTAACCGTCTGTCTAACCCTAGCCCTCAACATAACCCTAACCCTAGGTCCAATCCTAACCCTAACCGTCTCTCTAACCCTAGCCCTCAACATAACTCTAACCCTAGGTCCAATCTTAACCCTAACCGTCTCTCTAACCCTAGCCCTCAACATAACCCTAACCCTAGGTCCAATCCTCACCCTAATCGTCTCTCTAACCCTAGTCCTCAACATAACCGTAACCCTAGGTCCAAACCTAACCCTAAGCGTCTCTCTAACCCTAGCCCTCAACCTAACCCTAGCCCTAGGTCCAATCCTAACCCTAACTGTCTCTCTAACCCTAGCCCTCAACAAACCCTAAACCTAGGACCAATCGTAACCCTAACCGTCTCTCTCACCCTAGCCCTCAACATAACCCTAACCCTAGATCCAAACCTAACCCTAACCGTCTCTCTAACCCTAGCCCTCAACCTAACCCTAGCCCTAGGTCCAATCCTAACCCTAACTGCCTCTCTAACCCTAGCCCTCCACATAAGCCTAACCCTTGGTCCAATCCTAACCCTAACCGCCTCTCTAAACCTAGCCCTCCACATAATCCTAACCCTAGGTCCAATCCTAACCCTAACTGTCTCGCTAACCCTAGCCCTCAGCATAACCCTAACCCTAACCCTAACCCTAGGTCCAATCCTAACCCTAAATGTCTCTCTAACACTAGCCCTCAACATAAACCTAAAACTAGGACCTATCGTAACCCTAACCGTCTCTCTAACCCTAGCCCTCAACATAACCCTAACCCTAGGTCCAATCCTAACTCTAACCGTCTGTCTAACCCTAGCCCTCAACATAACCCTAACCCTAGGTCCAATCCTAACCCTAACCGTCTCTCTAAGCCTAGCCCTCAACATAACCCTAACCCTAGGTCCAATCCTAACCCTAACCGTCTCTCTAACTCTAGCCCTCAGCATAACTCTAACCCTGGGTCCAATCCTCACCCTAACCGTCTCTCTAACCATAGCCCTCAACCTAACCCTAGCCCTAGGTCCAATCCTAACCCTAACCCTCTCTCCAACCCTAGCCCTCAACATAACCCAAACCCTAGGTCCAAACCTAACCCTAAGCGTCTCTCTAACCCTAGGCTCAACCTAACCCTAGCCCTAGGTCCAATCCGAACCCTAACCGTCTCTCTAACCCTAGCCCTCAACATAACCCTAACCCTAGGTCCAATCCTAACCCTAACCGTCTCTCTAACCCTAGCCCTCAACATAACTCTAACCCTAGGTCCAATCCTAACCCTAACCGTCTCTCTAACCCTAGCCCTCAACATAACCCTAACCCTAGGTCCAATCCTCACCCTAATCGTCTCTCTAACCCTAGCCCTCAACATAACCCTAACCCTAGGTCCAAACCTAACCCTAAGCGTCTCTCTAACCCTAGCCCCCAACCTAACCCTAGCCCTAGGTCCAATCCTAACCCTAACTGTCTCTCTAACCCTAGCCCTCAACATAACCCTAAACCTAGGACCAATCGTAACCCTAACCGTCTCTCTCACCCTAGCCCTCAACATAACCCTAACCCTAGATCCAAACCTAACCCTAACCGTCTCTCTAACCCTAGCCCTCAACCTAACCCTAGCCCTAGGTCCAATCCTAACCCTAACTGCCTCTCTAACCCTAGCCCTCCACATAAGCCTAACCCTTCGTCCAATCCTAACCATAACCGCCTCTCTAACCCTAGCCCTCCACATAACCCTAACACTAGGTCCAATCCTAACCCTAACCGTCTCTCTAACCCTAGCCCTCAGCATAACCCTAACCCTAATCCTAACCCTAGGTCCAATCCTAACCCTAACTGTCTCTCTAACCCTAGCCCTCAACATAAACCTAAAACTAGGACCAATCGTAACCCAAACCGTCTCTCTAATCCTAGCCCTCAACATAACCCTAACCCTAGGTCCAATCCTAACCCTAACCGTCTGTCTGACCCTAGTCCTCAACATAACACTAACCCTAGGTTCAATCCTAAACCTAACCGTCTCTCTAACCCTAGCCCTCAAATTAACCCTAATCCTATATCCAATCCTAAACCCTAACCGTCTCTCTAACCCTAGCCCTCAACGTAACCATAAGCCTAGGTCCAATCCTAACCCTAACCGTCTCTCTAACACTAGCCCTCAACATAACCCTAACCCTAGGTCCAATCCTAACCCTTACCGTCTCTCTAACCCTAGCCCTCAACCTAACCTTAACCCTAGGTCCAATCCTAACCCTAACCGTCTCTCTAACCCTAGCCCTCAACATAACCCTAACCCTGGGTCCAATCCTAACCCTAACCATCTCTCAAACCCTAGCCCTCAACATAACCCTAACCCTAGGTCCAATCCTAACCCAAACCGTCTCTCTAACCCTAGCCCTCAACATAACCCTAACCCTAGGTCCAATCCTAACCCTAACCGTCTCTCTAACTATAGCCCTCAGCATAACTCTAACCCTAGGTCCAATCCTAACCCTAACCGTCTCTCTAACCCTAGCCCTCAACATAACCCTAACCCTATGTCCAATCCTCACCCTAACCGTCTCTCTAACCCTAGCCCTCAACATAACCCTAACCCTAGGTCAAATCCTAACCCTAACCGTCTCTCTAACCCTAGCCCTCAACCTAACCCTAGCCCTAGGTCCAATCCTAACCCTAACAGTCTCTCTAAACCTAGCCCTCAACCTAACCCTAGCCCTAGGTCCAATCATATACCTAAACGCCTCTCTAACCCTAGCCCTCCACATAACCCTAACCCTAGGTCCAATCCTAACACTAACCGTCTCTCTAACCCTAGCCCTCAGCAGAACCCTAACCCTAGGTCCAATGCTAACCCTAACCGTCTCTCTAACCCTAGCCCTCAACATAACCCTAACCCTAGGTCCAAACCTAACCCTAACTGTCCCTCTAACCCTAGCCCTCAACATAACCCTAACCCTAGGTCCAATCCTTACCCCAACCGTCTCTCTAACCCTAGCCCTCAAGATAACCCTAACCCTAGGTCCAATCCTCACTCTAACCGTCTCTCTAACCCTAGACCTCAACATAACCCTAACCCTAGGTCCAATCCTAACCCTAACCGTCTCTCTAAGCCTAGCCCTCAACATAACCCTAACCCTAGGTCCAATCCTAACCCTAACTGTCTCTCTAAACCTAGCCTTAAACATAACCGTTAACCTAGAACCAATCGTAACCCTAACCGTCTCTCTAACTCGAGCCCTCAACCTAACCCTAACCCTAGGTCGAATCCTAACCCTAACCGTCTCTCTAAACCTAGCCCTCAACATAACCCTAACCCTAGGTCCAATCCTAACCCTAACCGTCTCTCTAACCATAGTCCTAAACATAACCCTAACACTAGGTCCAATCCTAAATCCTAACCGTCTCTCTAACCCTAGCCCTCAACCTAACCCTAACCATAGGTCCAATCCTAACCCTAACCGTTTCTCTAACACTAGCCATCAACATAACCCTAACCCTAGGTCAAATCCTAACTCTAACCGTCTCTCTAACCCTAGCCCTCAACATAACCCTTACCCTAGGTCCAATCCTAACCCTAACCGTCTCTCGCACCCTAGCCCTCAACGTAACCCTAACCCTAGGTCCAATCCTAACCCTAACCGTCTCTCTAACCCTTGCCCTCAACATAACCCTAACCCTAGGTCCAATCCTAACCCTCACCGTCTCTCTAACTCTAGCCCTCAGCATAACTCTAACCCTAGGTCCAATCCTAACCCTAACCGTCTCTCTAACCCTAGCCCTCAACATAACCCTAACCCTAGGTCCAATCCTAACCCTAACCGTCTCTCTAACCCTAGCCCTCAACATAACCCTAACCCTAGGTCCAATCCTAACCCTAACCGTCTCTCTAACCCTAGACCTCAACATAACTCTAACCCTAGGTCCAATCCTTACCCCAACCTTCTCTCTAACCCTAGCCCTCAAGATAACCCTAACCCTAGGTCCAATCCTCACCCTAACCGTCTCTCTAACCCTAGCACTCAACATAACCCTAACCCTACGTCCAATCCTAACCCTTACCGTCTCTCTAAGCCTAGCCCTCAACATAACCCTAACCCTAGGTCCAATCCTAACCCTAACTGTCTCTCTAAACCTAGCCCTCAACATAACCCTAAACCTAGAACCAATCGTAACCCTAACCGTCTCTCTAACCCGAGCCCTCAACCTAACACTAACCCTAGGTCCAATCCTAACCCTAACCGTCTCTCTAAACCTAGCCCTCAACATAACCCTAACCCTAGGTCCAATCCTAACCCTAACCGTCTCTCTAACGCTAGTCCTTAACATAACCCTAACCCTAGGTCCAATCCTAAACCCTAACCGTCTCTCTAACCCTAGCCCTCAACCTAACCCTAACCCTAGGTCCAATCCTAACCCTAACCGTCTCTCTAACACTAGCCCTCAACATAACCCTAACCCTACGTCAAATCCTAACCCTAACCGTCTCTCTAACCCTAGCCCTCAACATAACCCTAACCATAGGTCCAATCCTAACCCTAACCGTCTCTCTAACCCTAGCCCTCAACATAACCCTAACCCTAGGTCCAATCCTAACCCTAACCGTCTCTCTAAACCTAGCCCTCAACATAACCCTAACCCTAGGTCCAATCCTAAACCTAACCGTCTCTCTAACCCTAGCCCTCAGCATAAATCTAACCCTAGGTCCAATCCTAACCCTAACCGTCTCTCTAACCCTAGCCCTCAACATAACCCTAATCCTAGGTCCAATCCTCACCCTAACCATCTCTATATCCCTAGCCCTCAACATAACCCTAACCCTAGGTCCAATCCTAACCCTAACCGTCTCTCTAACCCTAGCCCTCAACATAACCCTAACCCTAGGTCCAATCCTAACCCTAACCGTCTCTCTAACCCTAGCCCTCAACCTAACCCTAGCCCGAGGTCCAATCCGAACCCTAACCGTAATTCTAACCCTAGCCATCAACATAACCCTAACCCTAGGTCCAATCCTAACCCTAACCGTCTCTCTAACCCTAGCCCTCAACATAACTCTAACGCTAGGTCCAATCCTAACCCTAACAGTCTCTCTAACCCTAGCCCTCAACATAACCCTAACCCTAGGTCCAATCCTCACCCTAATCGTCTCTCTAACCCTAGCCCTCAACATAACCCTCACCCTAGGTCCAAACGTAACCCTAAGCGTCTCTCTAACCCTAGCCCTGAACCTAACCCTAGCCCTAGGTCCAATCCTAACCCTAACTGCCTCTCTAACCCTAGCCCTCCACATAACCCTAACCCTTGGTCCAATCCTAACCCTAACCGCCGCTCTAACCCTAGCCCTCCACATAACCCTAACCCTAGGTCCAATCCTAACCCTAACCGTCACTCTAACCCTAGCCCTCAGCATAACCCTAACCCTAGGTCCAATCCTAACCCTAACTGACTCTCTAAACCTAGCCCTCAACATAAACCTAAAAGTAGGACCAATCGTAACCCTAACCGTCTCTCTAAACCTAGCCCTCAACATAACCCTAACCCTAGGTGCAATCCTAACGCTAACCGTCTCTCTAACCCTAGCCCTCAACATAACACTAACCCTAGGTCCAATCCTAACCCTAACCGTCTCTCTAACCCTAGCCCTCAACATAACCCTAATCCTATGTCCAATCCTAAACCCTACCCGTCTCTCTAACCCTAGCCCTCAACCTAACCCTAAGCCTAGGTCCAATTCTAACCCTAACCGTCTCTCTAACACTAGCCCTCAACATAACCATAACCCTACGTCCAATCCTAACCCTTACCGTCTTTCTAACCCTAGACCGCAACATAACCCTAACCCTAGGTCCAATCCTAACCCTAACCCTCTCTCTAACCCTAGCCCTCAACCTGACCCTAACCCTAGGTCCAATCCTAACCCTAACCGTCTCAGTAACCCTAGCCCTCAACCTAACCTTAACCCTAGGTCCAATACTAACCCTAACCGTCTCTAACCCTAGCCCTAAACATACCCTAACCCTTGGTCCAATCCTAACCCTAACCGTCTCTCTAACCCTAGCCCTCAACGTAACCCTAAACCTATGTCCAATCCTAACCCTAACCGTCTCTGTAACCCAGCCCTCAACATAACCCTAACCCTAGGGCCAACCCTAACCCTAACCGTCTCTCTAACCCTAGCCCTCAGCATAACTCTAACCCTAGGTCAAATCCTAACCCTAACCGTCTCTCTAACCCTAGCCCTCAACCTAACCCTAACCCTAGGTCAAATCCTAACCCTAACCGTCTCTCTAACCCTAGCCCTCAACATAACCCTAACCCTAGGTCCAATCCTAACCCTAACAGTCTCTGTAAACCTAGCCATCAACCTAACCCTATCCCTAGGTCCAATCCGAACCCTAACCGTCTCTCGAACCCTAGCCCTCCACATAACCCTAACCCTTGATCCAATCCTAACCCTAACCGCCTCTCTAACCCTAGCCCTCCACATAACCCTAACCCTAGGTCCAATCCTAACCCTAACCGTCTCTCTAACCCTAGCCCTCAGCATAACCCTAACCCTAACCCTAACCCTAGGTCCAATCCTATCCCTAACCGTCTCTCTAACCCTAGCCCTCAACATAACCCTAACCCTAGGGCCAATCCTAACCCTAACCGTCTGTCTAACCCTAGCCCTCAACATAACACTAACCCTAGGTCCAATCCTAACCCTAACCGTCTCTCTAACCCTATCCCTCAACTTAACCTTAATCCTATGTCCAATCCTAAACCCTAACCGTCTCTCTAAACCTAGCCCTCAACATAACCCTAACCCTAGGTCCAATCCTAACCCTAACCGTCTCTCTAACCCTAGTCCTCAACATAACCCTAACCCTAGGTCCAATCCTAAACCCTAACCGTCTCTCTAACCCTAGCCCTCAACCTAACCCTAACCCTAGGTCCAATCCTAACCCTAACCGTCTCTCTAACAATAGCCCTCAACATAACGCTAACCCTACGTCAAATCCTAACCCTTACCGTCTCTCTAAACCTAGCCCTCAACATAACCCTAACCCTAGGTCCAATCCTCACCCTAACCGGCTCTCGAAACCTAGCCCTCAACATAACCCTAACCCTAGGTCCAAACCTAACCCTAAGCGTCTCTCTAACCCTAGCCCTCAACATAACCCTAAACCTAGAACCAATCGTAACCCTAACCGTCTCTCTAACCCGAGCCCTCAACCTAACCCTAACCCTGGGTCCAATCCTAACCCTAACCGTCTCTCTAACCCTAGCCCTCAACATAACCCTAACCCTAGGTCCAATCCTAACCCTAACCGTCTCTGTAACACTAGCCCTCAACATAACCCTAACCCTAGGTCCAATCATGACCCTTACTGTCTCTCTAACCCTAGCCCTCAACATAACCCTAACCCTAGATCCAATCCTAACCCTAACCGTCTCTCTAAACCTAGCCCTCAACCTAACCCTAGCCATAGGTCCAAACCTAACCCTAACTGTCCCTCTAACCCTAGCTTTCAACATAACCCTAACCCTAAGTCCAATCCTAACCCTAACCGTCTCTCTAACCCTAGACCTCAACATAACTCTAACCCTAGGTCCAATCCTTACCCCAACCGTCTCTCTAACCCTAGCCCTCAAGATAACCCTATCCCTAGGTCCAATCCTCACCCTAACCGTCTCTCTAACCCTAGCCCTCAACATAACCCTAACCCTAGGTCCAATCCTAACCTTAACCGTCTCTCTAAGCCTAGCCCTCAACATAACACTAACCCTAGGTCCAATCCTAACCCTAACTGTCTCTCTAAACCTAGCCCTCAACATAACCCTAAACCTAGAACCAATCGTAACCCTAACCGTCTCTCTAACCCGAGCCCTCAACCTAACCCTAACCCTAGGTCCAATCCTAACCCTAACCGTCTCTCTAAACCTAGCCCTCAACATAACCCTAACCCTAGGTCCAATCCTAACCCTAACCGTCTCTCTAAACCTAGCCCTCAACATAACCCTAACCCTAGGTCCAATCCTAACCCTAACCGTCTCTCTAACCCTACCCCTCAACCTAACCTTAACCCTAGGTCTAATCCTAACCCTAACCGTCTCTCTAACCCTAGCCCTCAACATAACCCTAACCCTAGTTCCAATCCTAACCCTAACTGTCTCTCTAACCCTAGCCCTCAACATAACCCTAACCCTAGGTCCAATCCTAACCCTAACCGTCTCTCTAAACCTAGCCCTCAACATAACCTTAACCCTAGGCCCAATCCTAAACCTAACCGTCTCTCTAACCATAGCCCTCAGCATAACTCTAACCCTAGGTCCAATCCTAACCCTAACCGTCTCTCTAACACTAGCCCTCAACATAAACCTAACCCTAGGTCCAATCCTCACCCTAACCGTCTCTCTATACCTAGCCCTCAACATAACCCTAAGCCTAGGTCCAATCCTAACCCTAACTGTCTCTCTAAACCTAGCCCTCAACGTAACCCTAACCCTAGGTCCAATCCTAACCCTAACCGTCTCTCTAACCCTAGCCCTCAACCTAACCCTAGCCCTAGGTCCAATCCGAACCCTAACCGTCTCTCTAACCCTAGCCCTCAACATAACCCTAACCCTAGGTCCAATCCTAACCCTAACCGTCTCTCTAACCCTAGCCCTCAACATAACTCTAACCCTAGGTCCAATCCTAACCCTAACCGTCTCTCTAACCCTAGCCCTCAACATAACCCTAACCTTAGGTCCAAACCTAACCCTAAGCGTCTCTCTAACAATAGCCCTCAACCTAACCCTAGCCCTAGGTCCAATCCGAACCCTAACCGTCTATCTAACCCTAGCCCTCAACATAACCCTAACCCTAGGTCCAATCATAACCCTAACCGTCTCTCTAACCCTAGCCCTCAACATAACTCTAACCCTAGGTCCAATCCTAACCCTAACCGTCTCTCTAACCCTAGCCCTCAACATAACCCTAACCCTAGGTCCAAACCTAACCCTAAGCGTCTCTCTAACCCTAGCCCTCAACCTAACCCTAGACCTAGGTCCAATCCTAACCCTTACTGCCTCTCTAACCGTAGCCCTCCACATAACCCTAACCCTTGATCCAATCCTAACCCTAACCGCCTCTCTAACCCTAGCCCTCCACATAACCCTAACCCTAGGTCCAATCCTAACCCTAACCGTCTCTCTAACCCCAGCCCTCAGCATAACCCTAACCCTAACCCTAACCCTAGGTCCAATCCTATCCCTAACTGTCTCTCTAACCCTAGCCATCAACATAAACCTAAAACTAGGACCAATCGTAACCCTAACCGTCTCTCTAACCCTAGCCCTCAACATAACCCTAACCCTAGGGCCAATCCTAACCCTAACCGTCTGTCTAACCCTAGCCCTCAACATAACACTAACCCTAGGTCCAATCCTAACCCTAACCGTCTCTCTAACCCTATCCCTCAACTTAACCTTAATCCTATGTCCAATCCTAAACCCTAACCGTCTCTCTAAACCTAGCCCTCAACATAACCCTAAACCTAGAACCAATCTTAACCCTAACCGTCTCTCTAACCCGAGCCCTCAACCTAACCCTAACCCTAGGTCCAATCCTAACACTAACCGTCTCTCTAAACCTAGCCCTCAACATAACCCTAACCCTAGGTCCAATCCTAACCCTAACCGTCTCTCTAACCCTAGTCCTCAACATAACCCTAACCCTAGGTCCAATCCTAAACCCTAACCGTCTCTCTAACCCTAGCCCTCAACCTAACCCTAACCCTAGGTCCAATCCTAACCCTAACCGTCTCTCTAACACTAGCCCTCAACATAACGCTAACCCTACGTCAAATCCTAACCCTTACCGTCTCTCTAAACCTAGCCCTCAACATAACCCTAACCCTAGGTCCAATCCTCACCCTAACCGGCTCTCGAAACCTAGCCCTCAACATAACCCTAACCCTAGGTCCAAACCTAACCCTAAGCGTCTCTCTAACCCTAGCCCTCAACATAACCCTAAACCTAGAACCAATCGTAACCCTAACCGTCTCTCTAACCCGAGCCCTCAACCTAACCCTAACCCTGGGTCCAATCCTAACCCTAACCGTCTATCTAACGCTAGCCCTCAACATAACCCTAACCCTAGGTCCAATCCTAACCCTAACCGTCTCACTAACCCTAGCCCTCAACATAACCCTAACCCTAGGTCCAATCCTAACCCTAACCGTCTCTCTAACCCTAGCCCTCAGCATAACTCTAACCCTAGGTCCAATCCTAACCCTAACCGTCTCTCTAACCCTAGCCCTCAACATAACCCTAACCCTAGGTCCAATCCTCACCCTAACCGTCTCTCTAACCCTAGCCCTCAACATAACCCTAACCCTAGGTCAAATCCTAACCCTAACCGTCTCCCTAACCCTAGCCCTCAATCTAACCCTAGCCCTAGGTCCAATCCTAACCCTAACCCTCTCTCTAACCCTAGCCCTCAATATAACCCTAACCCTAGGTCCAATCCTCACCCTAACCGTCTCTCTAACCCTAGCCCTCAACATAACCCTAACCCTAGGTCCAATCCTAACCCTAACAGTCTCTGTAAAACTAGCCGTCAACCTCACCCTAGCCCTAGGTCGAATCCGAACCCTAACCGTCTCTCTAACCCTAGCCCTCAACATAACCCTAACCCTAGGTCCAATCCTAACCCTAACCGTCTCTCTAACCCTAGCCCTCAACATAACCCTAACCTTAGGTCCAATCATCACCCTAACCGTCTCTCGAACCCTAGCCCTCAACATAACCCTAACCCTACGTCCAAACCTAACCCTAAGCGTATCTCTAACCCTAGCCCTCAACCTAACCCTAGCCTTAGGTCCAATACTAACCCTAACTGCCTCTCTAATCCTAGCCCTCCACATAAACCTAACCCTTGGTCGAATCCTAACCCTAACCGCCTCTCTAACCCTAGCCCTCCACATAACCCTAACCCTAGGTCCAATCCTAACCCTAACAGTCTCTCTAACCCTAGCCCTCAGCATAACCCTAACCCTAGGTCCAATCTTAACCCTAACCGTCTCTCTAAACCTAGCCCTCAACATAACCCTAACCCTAGGTCCAATCCTAACCCTAACCGTCTCTCTAACCCTAGCCCTCAACATAACCCTAACCCTAGGTCCAATCCTAACCCTAACCGTCTCTCTAAGCCTAGCCCTCAACATAAACCTAATCCTAGGTCCAATCCTAACCCTAACTGTCTCTCTAACCCTAGCCCTCAACATAACCCTAAACCTAGGACCAATCGTAACCCTAACCCTCTCTCTAACCCTAGCCCTAAACATAACGCTAACCCTAAGTCCAAACCTAACCCTAAGCGTCTCTCTAACCCTAGCCCTCAACCTAACCCTAGCTCTAGGTCCAATCTTAAACCTAACTGCCTCTCTAACCCTAGCCCTCAACATAACCCTAACCCTAGGTCCAATCCTAACCCTAACCGCCTATCTAACTCTAGCCCTCCACATAACCCTAACCCTAGGTCCCATCCTAACCCTAACCGTCTCTCTAACCCTAGCCCTCAGCATTACCCCAACCCTAGGTCCAATCTTAACCCTAACCGTCTCTCTAACCCTAGCCCTCAACATAACGCTAACCCTAAGTCCAAACCTAACCCTAACCGTCTCTCTAACCCTACCCCTCAACATAACCCTAACGCTACGTCAAATCCTAACCCTAACCGTCTCTCTAACCCTAGCCCTCAACATAACACTAACCATAGGTCCAATCCTAACCCTAACCGTCTCTCTAACCCTACCCCTCAACATAACCCTAACCCTAGGTCCAATCCTAACCCTAACCGTCTCTCTAACCCTAGCTCTCAACCTAACCTTAACCCTAGGTCTAATCCTAACCCTAACCGTCTCTCTAACCCTAGCCCTCAACATAACCCTAACCATAGGTCCAATCCTAACCCTAACCGTCTCTCTAACCCTAGCCCTCAACATAACCCTAACCCTAGGTCCAATCCTAACCCTAACCGTCTCTCTAAACCTAGCCCTCAACATAACCCTAACCCTAGGTCCAATCCTAAACCTAACCGTCTCTCTAACCCTAGTCCTCAGCATAACTCTAACCCTAGGTCCAATCCTAACCCTAACCGTCTCTCTAACCCTAGCCCTCAACATAACCCTAATCCTAGGTCCAATCCTCACCCTAACCATCTCTATATCCCTAGCCCTCAACATAACCCTAACCCTAGGTCCAATCCTAACCCTAACAGTCTCTCTAACCCTAGCCCTCAGCATAACCCTAACCCTAGGTCCAATCTTAACCCTAACAGTCTCTCTAAACCTAGCCCTCAACATAACCCTAACCCTAGGTCCAATCCTAACCCTAACCGTCTCTAACCCTAGCCCTCAACATAACCCTAACCCTAGGTCCTATCCTAACCCTAACCGTCTCTGTAACACTAGCCCTCAACATAACCCTAACCCTAGGTCCAATCCTAACCCTAACCGTCTCTCTAAACCTAGCCCAAAACATAACCCTAACCCTAGGTCCAATCCTAAACCTAATCGTCTCTCTAACCCTAGCCCTCAGCATAACTCTCACCCTAGGTCCAATCCTAACCCTAACCGTCTCTCTAACCCTATCCCTCAACCTAACCTTAACCCTAGGTCCAATCCTAACCCTAACCGTCTCTCTAACCCTAGCCCTCAACATAACCCTAACCCTGGGTCCAATCCTAACCCTAATCGTCTCTCAAACCCTAGCCCTCAACATAACCCTAACCCTAGGTCCAATCCTAACCCTAACCGTCTCTCTAACCCTAGCCCTCAAAATAACCCTAACCCTAGGTCCAATCCGAACCCTAACCGTCACTCTAACTCTAGCCCTCAGCATAACTCTAACCCTAGGTCCAATCCTAACCCTAACCGTCTCTCTAACCCTAGCCCTCGACATAACCATAACCCTAGGTCCAATCCTCACCCTAACCGTCTCTCTAACCATAGCCCTCAACCTAACCCTAGCCCTAGGTCCAATCCTAACCCTAACCCTCTCTCCAACCCTAGCCCTCAACATAACCCTAACCCTAGGTCCAAACCTAACCCTAAGCGTCTCTCTAACCCTAGCCCTCAACCTAACCCTAGCCCTAGGTCCAATCCGAACCCTAACCGTCTCTCTAACCCTAGCCCTCAACATAACCCTAACCCTAGGTCCAATCCTAACCCTAACCCTCTCTCTAACCCTAGCCCTCAACCTAACCCTAACCCTAGGTCCAATCCTAACCCTAACCGTCTCTCTAAACATAGCCCTCAACCTAACCTTAACCCTAGGTTCAATCCTAACCCTAACCGTCTCTCTAACCCTAGCCCTCAACATAACCCTAACCCTGGGTCCAATCCTAACCCTAACCGTCTCTCAAACCCTAGCCCTCAACATAACCCTAACCCTAGGTCCAATCCTAACCCTAACCGTCTCTCTAACCCGAGCCCTCAACATAACCCTAACCCTAGGTCCAATCCTAACCCTAACCGTCTCTCTAACTCTAGCCCTCAGCATAACTCTAACCCTAGGTCCAATCCTAACCCTAACCGTCTCTCTAACCCTAGCCCTCAACATAACCCTAACCCTAGGTCCAATAGTCACCCTAACCGTCTCTCTAACCCTAGCCCTCAACATAACCCTAACCCTAGGTCAAATCCTAACCCTACCCGTCTCTCTAACCCTAGCCCTCAACCTAACCCTAGCCCTAGGTCCAATCCTAACCCTAACCCTCTCTCTAAACCTAGCCCTCAACATAACCCTAACCCTAGGTCCAATCCTAACCCCAACAGTCTCTGTAAACCTAGCCGTCAACCTAACCCTAGCCCAAGGTCCAATCCGAACCCTAACCGTCTCTCTAACCCTAGCCCTCAACAGAACCCTAACCATACGTCCAATCCTAACCCTAACCGTCTCTCTAACCCTAGCCCTCAACATAACTCTAACCCTAGGTCCAATCCTAACCCTAACCGTCTCTCTAACCCTAGCCCTCAACATAACCCTAACCCTAGGTCCAATACTCACCCTAACCGTCTCTCGAACCCTAGCCCTCAACATAACCCTAACCCTAGGTCCAAACCTAACGCTAAGCGTCTCTCTAACCCTAGCCCTCAACCTAACCCTAGCCCTAGGTCCAATCCTAACCCTAACTGCCTCTCTAACCCTAGCCCTCCACATAACCCTAACCCTTGGTCCAATCCTAACCCTAACCGCCTCTCTAACCCTAGCCCTCCACATAACCCTAACCCTAGGTCCAATCCTAACCCTAAGAGTCTCTCTAACCCTTGCCCTCAGCATAACCCTAACCCTAGGTCCAATCTTAACCCTAACCGTCTCTCTAAACCTAGCCCTCAACATAACCCTAACCCTAGGTCCAATCCTAACCCTAACCGTCTCTAACCCTAGCCCTCAACATAACCCTAACCCTAGGTCCAATCCTAACCCTAACCGTCTCTGTAACACTAGCCCTCAACATAACCCTAACCCTAGGTCCAATCCTCACCCTAACCGTCTCTCTAACCCTAGCCCTCAATATAACCCTAACCCTAGGTCCAATGCTAACCCTAACAGTCTCTCTAAACCTAGCCCTCAACCTAACCCTAGCCCTAGGTCCAATCCTAAACCTAACCGCCTCTCTAACACTAGCCCTCCACATAACCTTAACCCTAGGTCCAATCCTAACCCTAACCGTCTCTCTAACCCTAGACCTCAGCATAACCCTAACCCTAGGTCCAATCCTAACCCAAACCGTCTCTCTAACCCTAGCCCTCAACATAACCCTAACCCTAGGTCCAATCCTAACCCTAACCGTCTCTCTAAGCCTAGCCCTCAACCTAACCCTGACCCTAGGTCCAATCCTAACCCTAACCGTCTCTCTAACCCTAGCGCTCAACATAACCCTAACCCTACGTCAAATCCTAACCCTAACCCTCTCTCTAACCCTAGCCCTCTACATAACCCTAACCCTAGGTCCAATCCTAACCTTAACCGTCTCTCTAACCCTAGCCCTCAACATAACCCTAACCCTAGGTCCAATCCTAACCCTAACCGTCTCTCTAAGCCTAGCCCTCAACCTAACCCTAACCCTAGGTCCAATCCTAACCCTAACCGTCTCTCTAACCCTAGCCCTCAACATAACCCTAACCCTAGGTCCTATCCTAACCCTAACCGTCTCGGTAACACTAGCCCTCAACATAACCCTAACCCTAGGTCCAATCATCACCCTAACTGTCTCTCTAACCCTAGCCCTCAACATAACCCTAACCCTAGGTCCAATCCTAACCCTAACAGTCTCTCTAAACCTAGCCCTCAACCTAACCCTAGCCCTAGGTCCAATTCTAACCCTAACCGCCTCTCTAACCCTAGCCCTCCACATAACCCTAACCCTAGGTCCAATCCTAACACTAACCGTCTCTCTAACCCTAGCCCTCAGCATAACCCTAACCCTAGGTCCAATCCTAACCCTAACCGTCTCTCTGACCCTAGCCCTCAACATAACCCTAACCCTAGGTGCAAACCTAACCCTAACTGTCCCTCTAACCCTAGCCCTCAACATAACCCTAACCCTAGGTCCAATCCTAACCCTAACCGTCTCTCTAACACTAGACCTCAACATAACTCTAACCCTAGGTCCAATCTTTACCCCAACCGGCTCTCTAAACCTAGCCCTCAAGATAACCCTAACCCTAGGTCCAATCCTAACCCTAACCCTCTCTCTAAGCCTAGCCCTCAACATAACCCTAACCCTAGGTCCAAACCTAACCCTAACAGTCTCTCTAACCCTAGCCCTCAGCATAACTCTAACCCTAGGTCCAATCCTAACCCTATCCGTCTCTCTAACCCTAGCCCTCAACATAACCCTAACCCTAGGTCCAATCCTCACCCTAACCGTCTCTCTATCCCTAGCCCTCAACCTAACCCTAAGCCTAGGCCCAATCCTAACCCTAACCGTCTCTCTAACCCTAGCCCTCAACATAACTCTAACCCTAGGTACAATCCTAACCCTAACCGTCTCTCTAACCCTAGCCCTCAACATAACCCTAACCCTAGGTCCAATCCTCACCATAATCGTCTCTCTAACTCTAGCCCTCAACATAACCCTAACCCTAGGTCCAAACCTAACCCTAAGCTTCACTCTAACACTAGCCCTCAACCTAACGCTAGCCCTAGGTCCAATCCTAACCCTAACCGTCTCTCTAACCCTAGCCCTCAACATAACCCTAAACCTAGGACCAATCGTAACCCTAACCGTCTCTCTAACCCTAGCCCTCAACATAACCCTAACCCTAGGTCCAAACCTAACCCTAAGCGTCTCTCTAACACTAGCCCTCAACCTAACCCTAGCCCTAGGTCCAATCCTAACCCTAACTGGCTCTCTAACCCTAGCCCTCCACATAACCCTAACCCTTGGTCCAATCCTAACCCTAACCGCCTAACTAACCCTAGCCCTCCACATAACCCTAACCCTAGGTCCAATCCTAACCCTAACCGTCTCTCTAACCCTAGCCCTCAGCATAACCCTAACCCTAGGTCCAATCTTAACCCTAACCATCTCTCTAAACCTAGCCCTCAACATAACCCTAACCCTATGTCCAATCCTAACCCTAACCGTCTCTCTAAACCTAGCCCTCAACATAACCCTAACCCTAGGTCCAATCCTAACCCTAACCGTCTCGGTAACACTAGCCCTCAACATAACCCTAACCCTAGGTCCAATCATCACCCTAACTGTCTCTCTAACCCTAGCCCTCAACATAATCCCAACCCTAGGTCCAATCCTAACCCTAACAGTCTCTCTAAACCTAGCCCTCAACCTAACCCTAGCCCTAGGTCCAATTCTAACCCTAACCGTCTCTCTAACACTAGACCTCAACATAACTCTAACCATAGGTCCAATCCTTATCCCAAACGTCTCTATAAACCTAGCCCTCAAGATAACCCTAACCCTAGGTCCAATCCTAACCCTAACCCTCTCTCTAAGCCTAGCCCTCAACATAACCCTAACCCTAGGTCCAAACCTAACCCTAACTGTCTCTCTAAACCTAGCCCTCCACATAACCCTGAACCTAGAACCAATTGTAACCCTAACCGTCTCTCTAACCCTAGCCCTCAGCATAACTCTAACCCTAGGTCCAATCCTAACCCTAACCGTCTTTCTAACCCTAGCCCTCAACATAACCCTAATCCTAGGTCCAATCCTAACCCTAACCGTCTCTCTAACCCTAGCCCTCAACTTAACCCTAGCCCTAGGTCTAATCCGAACCCTAACCGTCTCTCTAACCCTAGCCCTCAACATAACCCTAACCCTAGGTCCAATCCTAACCCTAACCGTCTCTCTAACCCTAGCCCTCAACATAACTCTAACCCTAGGTCCAATCCTAACCCTAACCGTCTCTCTAACCCTAGCCCTCAATATAACCCTAACCCTAGGTCCAATCCTCACCATAATCGTTTCTCTAACCCTAGCCCTCAACCTAACCCTAGCCCTAGGTCCAATCCTAACCCTAACTGCCTCTCTAACCCTAGCCCTCCACATAACCCTAACCCTTGGTCCAATCCTAACCCTAAACGTCTCTCTAACCCTAACCCTCAGCATAACCCTAACCCTAACACTAACCCTAGGTCCAATCCTAACCCTAACTGTCTCTCTAACCCTAGCCCTCAACATAACCGTAACCCTAGGTCCAATCATCACCCTGTCTCTCTAACCCTAGCCCTCAACATAACCCTAACCCTAGGTCCAATCCTAACCCTAACAGTCTCTGTAAACCTAGCCGTCAACCTAACTCTAGCCCAAGGTCCAATCCGAACCCTAACCGTCTCTCTAACCCTAGCCCTCAACAGAACCCTAACCCTACGTCCAATCCTAACCCTAACCGTCTCTCTAACCCTAGCCCTCAACATAACTCTAACCCTAGGTCCAATCCTAACCCTAACCGTCTCTCTAACCCTAGCCATCAACATAACCCTAACCCTAGGTCCAATCCTCACCCTAACCATCTCTCGAACCCTAGCCCTCAACATAACCCTAACCCTAGGTCCAAACCTAACGCTAAGCGTCTCTCTAACCCTAGCCCTCAACCTAACCCTAGCCCTAGGTCCAATCCTAACCCTACCTGCGTCTCTAACCCTAGCCCTCCACATAACCCTAACCCTTGGTCCAATCCTAACCCTAACCGCCTCTCTAACCCTAGCCCTCCACATAACCCTAACCCTAGGTCCAATCCTAACCCTAACAGTCTCTCTAACCCTAGCCCTCAGCATAACCCTAACCCTAGGTCCAATCTTAACCCTAACCGTCTCTCTAAACCTAGCCCTCCACATAACCCTAACCCTAGGTCCAATCCTAACCCTAACAGTCTCTCTAACCCTAGCCCTCAACATAACCCTAACCCAAGTCCAATCCTAACCCTAACCGTCTCGGTAACACTAGCCCTCAACATAACCCTAACCCTAGGTCCAATCATCACCCTAACTGTCTCTCTAACCCTAGCCCTCAACATAACCCTAACCCTAGGTCCAATCCTAACCCTAACAGTCTCTCTAAACCTAGCTCTCAACCTAACCCTAGCCCTAGGTCCAATTCTAACCCTAACCGCCTCTCTAACCCTAGCCCTCCACATAACCCTAACCCTAGGTCCAACCCTAACACTAACCGTCTCTCTAACCCTAGCCCTCAGCATGACCCTAACCCTAGGTCCAATCCTAACCCTAACCGTCTCTCTAACCCTAGCCCTCAACATAACCCTAACCCTAGGTCCAATCCTAACCCTAACCGTCTCTCTAAGACTAGACCTCAACATAACTCTAACCCTAGGTCCAATCCTTACCCCAACCGTCTCTCTAAACCTAGCCCTCAAGATAACCCTAACCCTAGGTCCAATCCTAACCCTAACCCTCTCTCTAAGCCTAGCCCTCAACATAACCCTAACCCTAGGTCCAAACCTAACCCTAACTGTCTCTCTAAACCTAGCCCTCAACATAACCCTAAACCTAGAACCAATCGTAACCCTAACCATCTCTCTAACCCTAGCCCTCAGCATAATTCTAACCCTAGGTCCAATCCTAACCCTAACCGTCTCTCTAACCCTAGCCCTCAACGTAACCCTAACCCTAGGTCCAATCCTCACCCTAACCGTCTCTCTATCCCTAGCCCTCAACCTAACCCTAGCCCTAGGTCCAATCCTAACCCTAACTGACTCTCTAACCCTAGCCCTCCACATAACCCTAACCCTTGGTCCAATCCTAACCCTAACCGCCTAACTAACCCTAGTCCTACACATAACCCTAACCCTAGGTCCAATCCTAACCCTAACCGTCTCTCTAACCGTCGCCCTCAACCTAACCCTAGCCCTAGGTCCAATCCGAACCGTAACCGTCTCTCTAACCCTAGCCCTCAACATAACCCTAACCCTAGGTTCAATCCTAACCCTAACCGTCTCTCTAACGCTAGCCCTCAACATAATCCTAACCCTAGGTCCAATCCTCACCATAATCGTCTCTCTAACCCTAGCCCTCAACATAACCCTAACCCTAGGTCCAAACCTAACCCTTAGCGTCTCTCTAACACTAGCCCTCAACCTAACCCTATCCCTAGGTCCAATCCTAACCCTAACTGTCTCTCTAACCCTAGCCCTCAACATAACCCTAAACCTAGGACCAATCGTAACCCTAACCGTCTCTCTAACCCTAGCCCTCAACATAACCCTATCCCTAGGTCCAAACCTAACCCTAAGCGTCTCTCTAACCCTAGCCCTCAACCTAACCCTAGCCCTAGGTCCAATCCTAACCCTAACTGCCTCTCTAACCCTAGCCCTCCACATAACCCTAACCCTTGGTCCAATCCTAACCCTAACCGTCTCTCTAACCCTAGCCCTCAGCATAACCCTAACCCTAACCCTAACCCTAGGTCCAATCCTAACCCTAACTGTCTCTCTAACCCTAGCCCTCAACATAAACCTAAAACTAGGACAAATCGTAACCCTAACCGTCTCTCTAACCCTAGCCCTCAACATAACACTAACCCTAGGTCCAATCCTAACCCTTACCGTCTCTCTAACCCTAACCCTCAACATAACCCTAACCCTAGGTCCAATCCTAACCCTAACCCTCTCTCTAACCCTAGCCCTCAACCTAACCCTAACCTTAGGTCCAATCCTAACCGTAACCGTCTCTCTAATCCTAGCCCTCAACCTAACCTTAACCCTAGGTCCAATCCTAACCCTAACCGTCTCTCTAACCCTAGCCCTCAACATAACCCTCACCCTGGGTCCAATCCTAACCCTAACCGTCTCTCTAACCCTAGCCCTCAACATAACCCTAACCCTAGGTCCAATCCTAACCCTAAACGTCTCTCTAACCCTAGCACTCAGCATAACCTTAACCCTAGGTCCAATCGTAACCTTAAACGTCTCTCTAACCGTAGCCCTCAAAATAACCCTAACCCTAGGTCTAATCCTAACCCTAACCGTGTTTCTGACCCTAGCCCTCAACATAACCCTAAAGCTAGGTCCAATCCTAACCCTAACTGTCTGTCTGATCTAGTCCTCAACATAACCCTAACCCTAGTCGAATCCTAACCCTAACTGTCTCTCTCACCCTAGCCCTCAACATAACCCTAACCCTAGGTCGAATCATAACCCTAACTGTCTCTCTCACCCTAGCCCTCAACATAACCCTAAACCTAGGCCCAATCCTCACCCTAACCGTCTCTCTAACCTTAGCCCTCAACATAACCCTAACCCTAGGTCCAATCCTAACCCTAACTGTCTCTCTAACCCTAGCCCTCAACATAACTCTAACCCTAGGTCCAATCCTAACCCTAACCGTCTCTCTAACCCTAGCCCTCAATATAACCCTAACCCTAGGTCCAATCCTCACCATAATCGTTTCTCTAACCCTAGCCCTCAACCTAACCCTAGCCCTAGGTCCAATCCTAACCCTAACTGCCTCTCTAACCCTAGCCCTCCACATAACCCTAACCCTTGGTCCAATCCTAACCCTAAACGTCTCTCTAACCCTAACCCTCAGCATAACCCTAACCCTAACCCTAACCCTAGGTCCAATCCTAACCCTAACTGTCTCTCTAACCCTAGCCCTCAACATAACCCTAACCCTAGGTCCAATCATCACCCTAACTGTCTCTCTAACCCTAGCCCTCAACATAACCCTAACCCTAGGTCCAATCCTAACCCTAACAGTCTCTGTAAACCTAGCCGTCAACCTAACTCTAGCCCAAGGTCCAATCCGAACCCTAACCGTCTCTCTAACCCTAGCCCTCAACATAACTCTAACCCTAGGTCCAATCCTAACCCTAACCGTCTCTCTAACCTTAGCCATCAACATAACCCTAACCCTAGGTCCAATCCTCACCCTAACCATCTCTCGAACCCTAGCCCTCAACATAACCCTAACCCTAGGTCCAAACCTAACGCTAAGCGTCTCTCTAACCCTAGCCCTCAACCTAACCCTAGCCCTAGGTCCAATCCTAACCCTACCTGCCTCTCTAACCCTAGCCCTCCACATAACCCTAACCCTTGGTCCAATCCTAACCCTAACCGCCTCTCTAACCCTAGCCCTTCACATAACCATAACCCTAGGTCCAATCCTAACCCTAACAGTCTCTCTAACCCTAGCCCTCAGCATAACCCTAACCCTAGGTCCAATCTTAACCCTAACCGTCTCTCTAAACCTAGCCCTCAACATAACCCTAACCCTAGGTCCAATCATCACCCTAACTGTCTCTCTAACCCTAGCCCTCAACATAACCCTAACCCTAGGTCCAATCCTAACCCTAACAGTCTCTCTAAACCTAGCTCTCAACCTAACCCTAGCCCTAGGTCCAATTCTAACCCTAACCGCCTCTCTAACCCTAGCCCTCCACATAACCCTAACCCTAGGTCCAACCCTAACACTAACCGTCTCTCTAACCCTAGCCCTCAGCATAACCCTAACCCTAGGTCCAAACCTAACCCTAACCGTCTCTCTAACCCTAGCCCTCAACATAACCCTAACCCTAGGTCCAATCCTAACCCTACCGTCTCTCTAAGACTAGACCTCAACATAACTCTAACCCTAGGTCCAATCCTTACCCCAACCGTCTCTCTAAACCTAGCCCTCAAGATAACCCTAACCCTAGGTCCAATCCTAACCCTAACCCTCTCTCTAAGCCTAGCCCTCAACATAACCCTAACCCTAGGTCCAAACCTAACCCTAACTGTCTCTCTAAACCTAGCCCTCAACATAACCCTAAACCTAGAACCAATCGTAACCCTAACCATCTCTCTAACCCTAGCCCTCAGCATAACTCTAACCCTAGGTCCAATCCTAACCCTAACCGTCTCTCTAACCCTAGCCCTCAACGTAACCCTAACCCTAGGTCCAATCCTCACCCTAACCGTCTCTCTATCCCTAGCCCTCAACCTAACCCTAGCCCTAGGTCCAATCCTAACCCTAACTGACTCTCTAACCCTAGCCCTCCACATAACCCTAACCCTTGGTCCAATCCTAACCCTAACCGCCTAACTAACCCTAGTCCTACACATAACCCTAACCCTAGGTCCAATCCTAACCCTAACCGTCTCTCTAACCCTCGCCCTCAACCTAACCCTAGCCCTAGGTCCAATCCGAACCGTAACCGTCTCTCTAACCCTAGCCCTCAACATAACCCTAACCCTAGGTTCAATCCTAACCCTAACCGTCTCTCTAACGCTAGCCCTCAACATAACCCTAACCCTAGGTCCAATCCTCACCATAATCGTCTCTCTAACCCTAGCCCTCAACATAACCCTAACCCTAGGTCCAAACCTAACCCTTAGCGTCTCTCTAACACTAGCCCTCAACCTAACCCTAGCCCTAGGTCCAATCCTAACCCTAACTGTCTCTCTAACCCTAGCCCTCAACATAACCCTAAACCTAGGACCAATCGTAACCCTAACCGTCTCTCTAACCCTAGCCCTCAACATAACCCTATCCCTAGGTCCAATCCTAACCCTAACCGTCCTTCTAACACTAGCCCTCAACATAACAATAACCCTAGGTCCAATCCTAACCCTTACCGTCTCTCTAACCCTAACCCTCAACATAACCCTAACCCTAGGTCCAATCCTAACCCTAACCCTCTCTCTAACCCTAGCCCTCAACCTAACCCTAACCTTAGGTCCAATCCTAACCGTAACCGTCTCTCTAATCCTAGCCCTCAACCTAACCTTAACCCTAGGTCCAATCCTAACCCTAACCGTCTCTCTAACCCTAGCCCTCAATATAACCCTCACCCTGGGTCCAATCCTAACCCTAACCGTCTCTCTAACACTAGCCCTCAACATAACCCTAACCCTAGGTCCAATCCTAACCCTAAACGTCTCTCTAACCCTAGCACTCAGCATAACCTTAACCCTAGGTCCAATCGTAACCTTAAACGTCTCTCTAACCGTAGCCCTCAAAATAACCCTAACCCTAGGTCTAATCCTAACCCTAACCGTGTTTCTGACCCTAGCCCTCAACATAACCCTAAAGCTAGGTCCAATCCTAACCCTAACTGTCTGTCTGATCTAGCCCTCAACATAACCCTAACCCTAGTCGAATCCTAACCCTAACTGTCTCTCTCACCCTAGCCCTCAACATAACCCTAACCCTAGGTCGAATCATAACCCTAACTGTCTCTCTCACCCTAGCCCTCAACATAACCCTAAACCTAGGCCCAATCCTCACCCTAACCGTCTCTCTAACCTTAGCCCTCAACATAACCCTAACCCTAGGTCCAATCCTAACCCTAACTGTCTCTCTGACCCTAGCCCTCAACATAACCCTAACCCTAGGTCTATTCCTAAACCTAACCGTCTCTCTGACCCTAGCCCTCAACATAACCCTAAACCTAGGTCCAATCCTAACCCTAACTGTCTCTCTGACCCTAGCCCTCAACATAACCCTAACCCTAGGTCCAATCCTCACCCTAACCGTCTCTCTAACGTTAGCCCTCAACATAACCCAAACCCTAGGTCCAATCCTAACCCTAACCGTCTCTCTAACCCTAGCCCTCAACATAACCCTAACCCTAGGTCCAATTCTAACCCTAACCGTCTCTGTAAACCTAGCCATCAACATAAGCCTAACCCTAGGTCCAATCCTAACCCTAACCGTCTCTCTAACCCTAGCCCTCAACATAATCCTAACCCTAGTTCCAATCTTAATTCTATCTGTCTCTCTAACCCTAGCCCTCAACATAACCCTAACCCTAGGTCCAATTCTAACCCTAACCGTCTCTCTAATCCTAGCCCTCAACCTAACCCTAACCCTAGGTCCAATCCTAACCCTAACCGTCGCTCTAACCCTAGCCCTCAACCTAACGTTAAACCTAGGTCCAATCGTAACCTTAACCGTCTATCTAACCCTAGCCCTCAAAATAACCCTAACCCTAGGTCTAATCCTAACCCTAACCGTCTCTCTGACCCTAGCCCTCAACATAACCCTAAACCTAGGTCCAATCCTAACCCTAAATGTCTCTCTGACCCTAGCCCTCAACATAACCCTAACCCTAGGTCTAATCCTAACAATAACCGTCTCTCTAACCCAAGCCCTCAACATAACCCTAACCCTAGGTCCAAAACTAACCCTAAATGTCTCTCTAACCCTAGCCCTCAACATAACCCTAACCCTAGGTCGAATCATAACCCTAACTGTCTCTCTCACCCTAGCCCTCAACATAACCCTAAACCTAGGCCCAATCCTCACCCTTACCGTCTCTCTAACCTTAGCCCTCAACATAACCCTAACCATAGGTCCAATCCTAACCCTAACTGTCTCTCTGACCCTAGCCCTCAACATAACCCTAAACCTAGGTCCAATCCTAACCCTAACTGTCTCTCTGACCCTAGCCCTCAACATAACCCTAACCCTAGGTCGAATCCTAACCCTAACTGTCTCTCTCACCCTAGCCCTCAACATAACCCTAAACCTAGGTCCAATCCTAACCCTAACCGTCTCTCTATCCCTAGCCCTCAACATAACCCTACCCCTAGGTCTATTCCTAAACCTAACCGTCTCTCTGACCCTAGCCCTCAACATAACCCTAAACCTAGGTCCAATCCTAACCCTAACTGTCTCTCTGACCCTAGCCCTCAACATAACCCTAACCCTAGGTCCAATCCTCACCCTAACCGTCTCTCTAACCTTAGCTCTCAACATAACCCAAACCCTAGGTCCAATCCTAACCCTAACCGTCTCCCTAACCCTAGCCCTCAACATAACCCTAACCCTAGGTCCAATTCTAACCCTAACTGTCTGTGTAACCCTAGCCATCAACATAAGCCTAACCCTAGGTCCAATCCTAACCCTAACCGTCTCTCTAATCCTAGCCCTCAACCTAACCCTAACCCTAGGTCCAATCCTCACCCTAACCGTCGCTCTAACCCTAGCCCTCAACCTAACGTTAAACCTAGGTCCAATCGTAACCTTAACCGTCTCTCTAACCCTAGCCCTCAAAATAACGCTAACCCTAGGTCTAATCCTAACCCTAACCGTCTCTCTGACCCTAGCCCTCAACATAACCCTAACCCTAGGTCCAATTCTAACCCTAACCGTCTCTGTAACCCTAGCCATCAACATAAGCCTAACCCTAGGTCCAATCCTCACCCTAACCGTCTCTCTAACCCTAGCCCTCAACATAACCCTAACCCTAGGTGAAATCCTAACCCTAACCGTCTCTCTAACCCTAGCCCTCAACCTAACTCTAGCCCTAGGTCCAATCCTAACCCTAACCCTCTCTCTAACCCTAGCCCTCAACATAACCCTAACCCTAGGTCCAATCATCACCCTAACTGTCTCTCTAACCCTAGGCCTCAACATAACCCTAACCCTAGGTCCAATCCTCACCCTAACCGTCTCTCGAACCCTAGCCCTCAACATAACCCTAACCCTAGGTCCAAACTTAACGCTAAGCGTCTCTCTAACCCTAGCCCTCAACCTAACCCTAACCCTAGGTCCAAACCTAACCCTAACTCCCCTCTAACCCTAGCCCTCCACATAACCCTAACCCTTGGTCCAATCCTAACCCTAACCGCCTCTCTAACCCTAGCCCTCCACATAACCCTAACCCTAGGTCCAATCCTAACCCTAACAGTCTCTCTAACTCTGGCCCTCAGCATAACCCTAACCTTAGGTCCAATCTTAACCCTAACCGTCTCTCTAAACCTAGCCCTCAACATAACCCTAACCCTAGGTCCAATCCTAACCCTAACCGTCTCTAACCCTAGCCGTCAACATAACCCTAACCCTAGGTCCAATCCTAACCCTAACCGTCTCGGTAACACTAGCCCTCAACATAACCCTAACCCTAGGTCCAATCATCACCCTAACTGTCTCTCTAACCCTAGCCCTCAACATAACCCTAACCCTAGGTCCAATCCTAACCCTAACAGTCCCTCTAAACCTAGCCCTCAACCTAACCCTAAACCTAGGTCCAATCCTAACCCTAACCGTCTCTCTAACCCTAGCCCTCAACATAACCCTAACCCTAGGTCCAAACCTAACCCTAAGCGTCTCTCTAACCCTAGCCCTCAACCTAACCCTAGCCCTAGGTCCAATCCTAACCCTAACTGACTCTCTAACCCTAGCCCTCCACATAACCCTAACCCTTAGTCCAATCCTAACCCTAACCGCCTAACTAACCCTAGCCCTCCACATAACCCTAACCCTAGGTCCAATCCTAACCCTAACCGTCTCTCTAACCCTAGGCCTCAGCATAACCCTATCCCTAGGTCGAATCTTAACCCTAACCGTCTCTCTAAACCTAGCCCTCAACATAAACCTAACCCTAGGTCCAATCCTAAACCTAACCGTCTCTCTAACCCTAGCCCTCAACATAACCCTAACCCTAGGTCCAATCCTAACCCTAACCGTCTCGGTAACACTAGCCCTCAACATAACCCTAACCCTAGGTCCAATCATCACCCTAACCGTCTCTCTAACCCTAGCCCTCAACATAACCCTAACCCTAGGTCCAATCCTAACCCTAACAGTCTCTCTAAACCTAGCCCTCAACCTAACCCTAGCCCTAGGTGCAATTCTAACCCTAACCGCCTCTCTAACCCTAGCCCTCCACATAACCCTAACCCTAGGTCCAATCCTAACACTAACCGTCTCTCTAATCCTAGCCCTCAGCATAACCCTAACCCTAGGTCCAATCCTAACCCTAACCGTCTCTCTAACCCTAGCCCTCAACATAACCCTAACCCTCGGTCCAAACCTAACCCTAACAGTCCCTCTAACCCTAGCCCTCAACATAAACCTAACCCTAGGTCCAATCCTAACCCTAACCCTCTCTCTAAGCCTAGCCCTCAACATAACCCTAACCCTAGGTCCAAACCTAACCCTAACCGTCTCTCTAAACCTAGCCCTCAACATAACCCTAAACCTAGAACCAATCGTAACCCTAACCATCTCTCTAACCCTAGCCCTCAGCATAACTCTAACCCTAGGTCCAATCCTAACCCTAACCGTCTCTCTAACCCTAGCCCTCAACATAACCCTAACCCTAGGTCCAAACCTAACCCTAACTGTCCCTATAACCCTAGCCCTCAACATAACCCTAGCCCTAGGTCCAATCCGAACGCTAACCGTCTCTCTAACCCTAGCCCTCAACATAACCCTAACCCTAGGTCCAAACCTAACCCTAACTGTCTCTCTAAACCTAGCCCTCAACATAACCCTAAACCTAGAACCAATCGTAACCCTAACCATCTCTCTAACCCTAGCTCTCAGCATAACTCTAACCCTAGGTCCAATCCTAACCCTGACCGTCTCTCTAACCCTAGCCCTCAACATAACCCTAACCCTAGGTCCAATCCTAACCCTAACCGTCTCTCTAACCCTAGCCCTCAACCTAACCCTAGCCCTAGGTCCAATCCGAACCCTAACCGTCTCTCTAACCCTAGCCCTCAACATAACCCTAACCCTAGGTCCAATCGTAACCCTAACCGTCTCTCTAACCCTAGCCCTCAACATAACTCTAACCCTAGGTCCAATCCTAACCCTAACCGTCTCTCTAAACCTAGCCCTCAACATAACCCTAACCCTAGACCCAATCCTCACCATAATCGTCTCTCTAACCCTAGCCCTCAACATAACCCTAACCCTAGGTCCAAACCTAACCCTAAGCGTCTCTCTAACACTAGCCCTCAACCTAACCCTAGCCCTAGGTCCAATCCTAAGCCTAACTGTCTCTCTAACCCTAGCCCTCAACATAACCCTAAACCTAGGACCAATCGTAACCCTAACCGTCTCTATAACCCTAGCCCTCAACATAACCCTAACCCTAGGTCCAAACCTAACCCTAAGCGTCTCTCTAACCCTAGCCCTCAACCTAACCCTAGCCCTAGGTCCAATCCTAACCCTAACTGACTCTCTAACCCTAGCCCTCCACATAACCCTAACCCTTGGTCCAATCCTAACCCTAACCGCCTAACTAACCCTAGCCCTCCACATAACCCTAACCCTAGGTCCATTCCTAACCCTAACCGTCTCTCTAACCCTAGCCCTCAGCATAACCCTAACCCTAGGTCCAATCTTAACCCTAACCGTCTCTCTAAACCTAGCCCTCAACATAACCCTAACCCTAGGTCCAATCCTAACCCTAACCGTCTCTCTAACCCTAGCCCTCAACATAACCCTAACCCTAGGTCCAATCCTCACCCTAACCGTCTCTCTAACCCTAGCCCTCAACATAACCCTAACCCTAGGTCCAATCCTAACCCTAACAGTCTCTCTAAACCTAGCCCTCAACCTAACCCTAGCCCTAGGTCCAATCCTAACCCTAACCGCCTCTCTAACCCTAGCCCTCCACATAACCTTAACCCTAGGTCCAATCCTAACCCTAACCGTCTCTCTAACCCTAGACCTCAGCATAACCCTAACCCTAGGTCCAATCCTAACCCTAACCCTCTCTCTAACCCTAGCCCTCAACATAACCCTAACCCTAGGTCCAATCCTGACCCTAACCGTCTCTCTAAGCCTAGCCCTCAACCTAAGCCTAACCCTAGGTCCAATCCTAACCCTAACTGTCTCTCTAACCCTAGCCCTCAACATAACCCTAAACCTAGGACCAATCGTAACCCTAACCGTCTCTCTAACCCTAGCCCTCAACATAACCCTAACCCTAAGTCCAAACCTAACCCTAAGCGTCTCTCTAACCCTAGCCCTCAACCTAACCCTAGCCCTAGGTCCAATCCTAACCCTAACTGACTCTCTAACCCTAGCCCTCCACATAACCCTAACCCTTGGTCCAATCCTAACCCTAACCGCCTAACTAACCCTAGCCCTCCACATAACCCTAACCCTAGGTCCAATCCTAACCCTAACCGTCTCTCTAACCCTAGGCCTCAGCATAACCCTATCCCTAGGTCGAATCTTAACCCTAACCGTCTCTCTAAACCTAGCCCTCAACATAACCCTAACCCTAGGTCCAATCCTAAACCTAACCGTCTCTCTAACCCTAGCCCTCAACATAACCCTAACCCTAGGTCCAATCCTAACCCTAACCGTCTCGGTAACACTAGCCCTCAACATAACCCTAACCCTAGGTCCAATCATCACCCTAACTGTCTCTCTAACCCTAGCCCTCAACATAACCCTAACCCTAGGTCCAATCCTAACCCTAACAGTCTCTCTAAACCTAGCCCTCAACCTAACCCTAGCCCTAGGTGCAATTCTAACCCTAACCGCCTCTCTAACCCTAGCCCTCCACATAACCCTAACCCTAGGTCCAATCCTAACACTAACCGTCTCTCTAATCCTAGCCCTCAGCATAACCCTAACCCTAGGTCCAATCCTAACCCTAACCGTCTCTCTAACCCTAGCCCTCAACATAACCCTAACCCTCGGTCCAAACCTAACCCTAACAGTCCCTCTAACCCTAGCCCTCAACATAAACCTAACCCTAGGTCCAATCCTAACCCTAACCCTCTCTCTAAGCCTAGCCCTCAACATATCCCTAACCCTAGGTCCAAACCTAACCCTAACTGTCTCTCTAAACCTAGCCCTCAACATAACCCTAAACCTAGAACCAATCGTAACCCTAACCATCTCTCTAACCCTAGCCCTCAGCATAACTCTAACCCTAGGTCCAATCCTAACCCTAACCGTCTCTCTAACCCTAGCCCTCAACATAACCCTAACCCTAGGTCCAATCCTAACCCTAACCCTCTCTCTAACCCTAGCCCTCAACCTAACCCTAGCCCTAGGTCCAATCCGAACGCTAACCGTCTCTCTAACCTTAGCCCTCAACATAACCCTAACCCTAGGTCCAATCGTAACCCTAACCGTCTCTCTAACCCTAGCCCTCAACATAACTCTAACCCTAGGTCCAATCCTAACCCTAACCGTCTCTCTAACCCTAGCCCTCAACATAACCCTAACCCTAGGTCCAATACTGACCATAATCGTCTCTCAAACCCTAGCCCTCAACATAACCCTAACCCTAGGTCCAAACCTAACCCTAAGCGTCTCTCTAACCCTAGCCCTAAACCTAACCCTAGCCGTAGGTCCAATCCTAACCCTAACTGACTCTCTAACCCTAGCCCTCCACATAACCCTAACCCTTGGTCCAATCCTAACCCTAACCGCCTAACTAACCCTAGCCCTCCACATAACCCTAACCCTAGGTCCATTCCTAAACCTAAACGTCTCTCTAACCCTAGCCCTCAGCATAACCCTAACCCTAGGTCCAATCTTAACCCTAACCGTCTCTCTAAACCTAGCCCTCAACATAACCCTAACCCTAGGTCCAATCCTAACCCTAACCGTCTCTCTAACCCTAGACCTCAGCATAACCCTAACCCTAGGTCCAATCGTAACCCTAACCCTCTCTCTAACCCTAGCCCTCAACATAACCCTAACCCTAGGTCCAATCCTGACCCTAACCGTCTCTCTAAGCCTAGCCCTCAACCTAAGCCTAACCCTAGGTCCAATCCTAACCCTAACTGTCTCTCTAACCCTAGCCCTCAACATAACCCTAAACCTAGGACCAATCGTAACCCTAACCGTCTCTCTAACCCTAGCCCTCAACATAACCCTAACCCTAGGTCCAAACCTAACCCTAAGCGTCTCTCTAACCCTAGCCCTCAACCTAACCCTAGCCCTAGGTCCAATCCTAACCCTAACTGACTCTCTAACCCTAGCCCTCCACATAACCCTAACCCTTGGTCCAATCCTAACCCTAACCGCCTAACTAACCCTAGCCCTCCACATAACCCTAACCCTAGGTCCAATCCTAACCCTAACCGTCTCTCTAACCCTAGGCCTCAGCATAACCCTATCCCTAGGTCGAATCTTAACCCTAACCGTCTCTCTAAACCTAGCCCTCAACATAACCCTAACCCTAGGTCCAATCCTAAACCTAACCGTCTCTCTAACCCTAGCCCTCAACATAACCCTAACCCTAGGTCCAATCCTAACCCTAACCGTCTCGGTAACACTAGCCCTCAACATAACCCTAACCCTAGGTCCAATCATCACCCTAACTGTCTCTCTAACCCTAGCCCTCAACATAACCCTAACCCTAGGTCCAATCCTAACCCTAACAGTCTCTCTAAACCTAGCCCTCAACCTAACCCTAGCCCTAGGTGCAATTCTAACCCTAACCGCCTCTCTAACCCTAGCCCTCCACATAACCCTAAACCTAGGTCCAATCCTAACACTAACCGTCTCTCTAATCCTAGCCCTCAGCATAACCCTAACCCTAGGTCCAATCCTAACCCTAACCGTCTCTCTAACCCTAGCCCTCAACATAACCCTAACCCTCGGTCCAAACCTAACCCTAACAGTCCCTCTAACCCTAGCCCTCAACATAAACCTAACCCTAGGTCCAATCCTAACCCTAACCCTCTCTCTAAGCCTAGCCCTCAACATAACCCTAACCCTAGGTCCAAACCTAACCCTAACTGTCTCTCTAAACCTAGCCCTCAACATAACCCTAAACCTAGAACCAATCGTAACCCTAACCATCTCTCTAACCCTAGCCCTCAGCATAACTCTAACCCTAGGTCCAATCCTAACCCTAACCGTCTCTCTAACCCTAGCCCTCAACATAACCCTAACCCTAGGTCCAATCCTAACCCTAACCCTCTCTCTAACCCTAGCCCTCAACCTAACCCTAGCCCTAGGTCCAATCCGAACGCTAACCGTCTCTCTAACCCTAGCCCTCAACATAACCCTAACCCTAGGTCCAATCGTAACCCTAACCGTCTCTCTAACCCTAGCCCTCAACTTAACTCTAACCCTAGGTCCAATCCTAACCCTAACCGTCTCTCTAACCCTAGCCCTCAACATAACCCTAACCTTAGGTCCAATACTGACCATAATCGTCTCTCAAACCCTAGCCCTCAACATAACCCTAACCCTAGGTCCAAACCTAACCCTAAGCGTCTCTCTAACCCTAGCCCTAAACCTAACCCTAGCCGTAGGTCCAATCCTAACCCTAACTGACTCTCTAACCCTAGCCCTCCACATAACCCTAACCCTTGGTCCAATCCTAACCCTAACCGCCTAACTAACCCTAGCCCTCCACATAACCCTAACCCTAGGTCCATTCCTAAACCTAAACGAATCTCTAACCCTAGCCCTCAGCATAACCCTAACCCTACGTCCAATCTTAACCCTAACCGTCTCTCTAAACCTAGCCCTCAACATAACCCTAACCCTAGGTCCAATCCTAACCCTAACCGTCTCTCTAACCCTAGCCCTAAACATAACCCTAACCCTAGGTCCAAATCTAACCCTAACCGTCTCGGTAACACTAGCCCTCAACATAACCCTAACCCTAGGTCCAATCATCACCCTAACTTTCTCTAACCCTAGCCCTCAACATAACCCTAACCCTAGGTCCAATCCTAACCCTAACAGTCTCTCTAAACCTAGCCCTCAACCTAACCCTAGCCCTAGGTCCAATTCTAACCCTAACCGCCTCTCTAACCCTAGCCCTCCACATAACCCTAACCCTAGGTCTAATCCTAACCCTAACCGTCTCTCTAACCCTAGCCCTCAACATAACCCTAACACTAGGTCCAAACCTAACCCTAACTGTCCCTCTAACCCTAGCCCTCAACATAACCCTAACCCTAGGTCCAATTCTAACCCTAACCGTCTCTCTAACACTAGACCTCAACATAACTCTAACCCTAGGTCCAATCCTTACCCCAACCGTCTCTCTAAACCTAGCCCTCAAGATAACCCTAACCCTAGGTCCAATCCTAACCCTAACCCTCTCTCTAAGCCTAGCCCTCAACATAACCCTAACCCTAGGTCCAAACCTAACCCTAACTGTCTCTCTAAACCTAGCCCTCAACATAACCCTAAACCTAGAACCAATCGTAACCCTAACCGTCTCTCTAACCCTAGCCCTCAGCATAACTCTAACCCTAGGTCCAATCCTAACCCTAACCGTCTCTCTAACCCTAGCCCTCAACATAACCCTAACCCTAGGTCCAATCCTCACCCTAACCGTCTCTCTATCCCTAGCCCTCAACATAACCCTAACCATAGGTCCAATCCTAACCCTAACCGTCTCTCTAACCCTAGCCCTCAACCTAACCCTAGCCCTAGGTCCAATCCGAACCCTAACCGTCTCTCTAACCCTAGCCCTCAGCATAACCCTAACCCTAACCCTAACCCTAGGTCCAATCCTAACCCTAACCGTCTCTCTAACCCTAGCCCTCAACCTAACCCTAGCCCTAGGTCCAATCCGAACCCTAACCGTCTCTCTAACCCTAGCCCTCAGCATAACCCTAACCCTAACCCTAACCCTAGGTCCAATCCTAACCCTAACCGTCTCTCTAACCCTAGCCCTCAACATAACCCTAACCCTAGGTCCAATCCTAACCCTAACTGTGTCTCCAACCCTAGCCCTCAACATAACCCTAACCCTAGGTCCAATCATCACCCTAACTGTCTCTCTAACCCTAGCCCTCAACATAACCCTAACCCTAGGTCCAATCCTCACCCTAACCGTCTCTCGAACCCTAGCGCTCAACATAACCCTAACCCTAGGTCCAAACCTAACGCTAAGCGTCTCTCTAACCCTAGCCCTCAACCTAACCCTAACCCTAGGTCCAATCCTAACCCTAACTCCCCTCTAACCCTAGCCCTCCACATAACCCTAACCCTTGGTCCAATCCTAACCCTAACCGCCTCTCTAACCCTAGCCCTCCACATAACCCTAACCCTAGGTCCAATCCTAACCCTAACAGTCTCTCTAACTCTGGCCCTCAGCATAACCCTAACCCTAGGTCCAATCTTAACCCTAACCGTCTATCTAAACCTAGCCCTCAACATAACCCTAACCCTAGGTCCAAACCTAACCCTAACCGTCTCTAACCCTAGCCGTCAACATAACCCTAACCCTAGGTCCAATCCTAACCCTAACCGTCTCTGTAACACTAGCCCTCAAAATAACCCTAACCCTAGGTCCAATCCTCACCCTAACCGTCTCTCTAACCCTAGCCCTCAACGTAACCCTAACCCTAGGTCCAATCCTAACCCTAACATTCTCTCTAAACCTAGCCCTCAACCTAACCCTAGCCCTAGGTCGAATCCTAACCCTAACCGCCTCTCTAACCCTAGCCCTCCACATAACCTTAACCCTAGGTCCAATCCTAACCCTAACCGTCTCTCTAACCCTAGACCTCAGAATAACCCTAACCCTAGGTCCAATCCTAACGTAACCGTCTCTCTAACCCTAGCCCTGAACATAACCCTAACCCTAGGTCCAATCCTGACCCTAACCGTCTCTCTAAGCCTAGCCCTCAACCTAACCCTAACCCTAGGTCCAATCCTAACCCTAACTGTCTCTCTAACCCTAGCCCTCAACATAACCCTAAACCTAGGACCAATCGTAACCCTAACCGTCTCTCTGACCCTAGCCCTCAACATAACCCTAACCCTAGGTCCAAACCTAACCCTAAGCGTCTCTCTAACACTAGCCCTCAACCTAACCGTAGCCCTAGGTCCAATCCTAAACCTAACCGTCTCTCTAACCCTAGCCCTCAACATAACAATAACCCTAGGTCCAATCCTAACCCTAACCGTCTCGGTAACACTAGCCCTCAACATAACCCTAACCCTAGGTCCAATCATCACCCTAACTGTCTCTCCAACCCTAGCCCTCAACATAACCCTAACCCTAGGTCCAATCCTAACCCTAACAGTCCCTCTAAACCTAGCCCTCAACCTAACCCTAGCCCTAGGTCCAATTCTAACCCTAACCGCCTCTCTAACCCTAGCCCTCCACATAACCCTAACCCTAGGTCCAATCCTAACACTAACCGTCTCTCTAACCCTAGCCCTCAGCATAACCCTAACCCTAGGTCCAATCCTAACCCTAACCGTCTCTCTAACCCTAGCCCTCAACATAACCCTAACCCTAGGTCCAAACCTAACCCTAACTGTCCCTCTAACCCTAGCCCTCAACATAACCCTAACCCTAGGTCCAATCCTAACCCTAACCCTCTCTCTAAGCCTAGCCCTTAACATAACCCTAACCCTAGGTCCAAACCTAACCCTAACTGTCTCTCTTAACCTAGCCCTCAACATAACCCTAAACCTAGAACCAATCGTAACCCTAACCATCTCTCTAACCCTAGCCCTCAGCATAACTCTAACCCTAGGTCCAATCCTAACCCTAACCGTCTCTCTAACCCTAGCCCTCAACATAACCTAACCCTAGGTCCAATCCTAACCCTAACCGTCTCTCTAAACCTAGCCCTCAACCTAACCCTAGCCCTAGGTCCAATCCGAACCCTAACCGTCTCTCTAACCCTAGCCCTCAACATAACCCTAACCCTAGGTCCAATCGTAACCCTAACCGTCTCTCTAACCCTAGCCCTCAACATAACTCTAACCCTAGGTCCAATCTAACCCTAACCGTCTCTCTAACCCTAGCCCTCAACATAACCCTAACCCTAGGTCCAATCCTCACCATAATCGTCTCTCTAACCCTAGCCCTCAACATAACCCTAACCCTAGGTCCAAACCTAACCCTAAGCGTCTCTCTAACACTAGCCCTCAACCTAACCCTAGCCCTAGGTCCAATCCTAAGCCTAACTGTCTCTCTAACCCTAGCCCTCAACATAACCCTAAACCTAGGACCAATCGTAACCCTAACCGTCTCTATAACCCTAGCCCTCAACATAACCCTAACCCTAGGTCCAAACCTAACCCTAAGCGTCTCTCTAACCCTAGCCCTCAACCTAACCCTAGCCCTAGGTCCAATCCTAACCCTAACTGACTCTCTAACCCTAGCCCTCCACATAACCCTAACCCTTGGTCCAATCCTAACCCTGACCGCCTAACTAACCCTAGCCCTCCACATAACCCTAACCCTAGGCCCATTCCTAACCCTAACCGTCTCTCTAACCCTAGCCCTCAGCATAACCCTAACCCTAGGTCCAATCTTAACCCTAACCGTCTCTCTAAACCTAGCCCTCAACATAACCCTAACCCTAGGTCCAATCCTAACCCTAACCGTCTCTCTAACCCTAGCCCTGAACATAACCCTAACCCTAGGTCCAATCCTAACCCTAACCGTCTCGGTAACACTAGCCCTCAACATAACCCTAACCCTAGGTCCAATCTTCACCCTAACTGTCTCTCTAACCCTAGCCCTGATCATAACCCTAACCCTAGGTCCAATCCTAACCCTAACAGTCTCTCTAAACCTAGCCCTCAACATAAACCTAAAACTAGGACAAATCGTAACCCTAACCGTCTCTCTAACCCTAGCCCTCAACATAACCCTAACCCTAGGTCCAATCCTAACCCTAAACGTCTGTCTAACCCTAGCCCTCAACATAACACTAACCCTAGGTCCAATCCTAACCCTAACCGTCTCTCTAACCCTCGCCCTCAACATAACCCTAATCCTATGTCCAATCCTAAACCCTAACCGTCTCTCTAACCCTAGCCCTCAACCTAACCCTAAGCCTAGGTCCAATCCTAACCCTAACCGTCTCTCTAACACTAGCCCTCAACATAACCCTAACCCTAGGTCCAATCCTAACCCTTACCGTCTCTCTAACCCTAACCCTCAACATAACCCTAACCCTAGGTCCAATCCTAACCCTAACCCTCTCTCTAACCCTAGCCCTCAACCTAACCCTAACCCTAGATCCAATCCTAACCCTAACCGTCTCTCTAACCCTAGCCCTCAACCTAACCTTAACCCTAGGTCCAATCCTAACCCTAACCGTCTCTCTAACCCTAGCCCTCAACATAACCCTAACGCTAGGTCCAATCCTAACCCTAACCGTCTCTCTAACCCTAGCCCTCAACATAACCCTAACCCTAGGTCCAATCCTAACCCTAACCGTCTCTCTAACCCTAGCACTCAGCATAACCCTAACCCTAGGTCCAATCTTAACCCTAACCGTCTCTCTAAACCTAGCCCTCAACATAACCCTAACCTTAGGTCCAATCCTAACCCTAACCGTCACTCTAACCCTAGCCCTCAACATAATCCTAACCCTAGGTCCAATCCTAACCCTAACCGTCTCGGTAACACTAGCCCTCAACATAACCCTAACCCTAGGTCCAATCATCACCCTAACTGTCTCTCTAACCCTAGCCCTCAACATAACCCTAACCTTAGGTCCAATCCTAACCCTAACAGTCTCTCTAAACCTGGCCCTCAACCTAACCCTAGCCCTAGGTCCAATTCTAACCCTAACCGCCTCTCTAACCCTAGCCCTCCACATAACCCTAACCCTAGGTCCAATCCTAACACTAACCGTCTCTCTAACCCTAGCCCTCAACATAACCCTAACCCTAGGTCCAAACCTAACCCTAACTATCCCTCTAACCCTAGCCCTCAACATAACCCTAACCCTAGGTCCAATCCTAACCCTAACCGTCTCACTAACACTAGACCTCAACATAACTCTAACCCTAGGTCCAATCCTTACCCCAACCGTCTCTCTAAACCTAGCCCTCAAGATAACCCTAACCCTAGGTCCAATCCTCACCCTAACCGTCTCTCTAACCCTAGCCCTCAACATAACCCTAACCCTAGGTCCAATCCTAACCCTAACCCTCTCTCTAAGCCTAGCCCTCAACATAACCCTAACCCTAGGTCCAAACCTAACCCTAACTGTCTCTCTAAACCTAGCCCTCAACATAACCCTAAACCTAGAACCAATCGTAACCCTAACCGTCTCTCTAACCCTAGCCCTCAGCATAACTCTAACCCTAGGTCCAATCCTAACCCTAACCGTCTCTCTAACCCTAGCCCTCAACATAACCCTAACCCTAGGTCCAATCCTAACCCTAAACGTCTCTCTAACACTAGACCTCAACATAACTCTAACCCTAGGTCGAATCCTAACCCTAACCGTCTCTCTAACCCTAGCCCTCAACCTAAACTTAACCCTAGGTCCAATCGTAACCTTAACCGTCTCTCTAACCCTAGCCCTCAAAATAACCCTAACCCTAGGTCTAATTCTAACCCTAACCGTCTCTCTGACCCTAGCCCTCAACATGACCCTAAAGCTAGGTCCAATCCTAACCCTAACTGTCTCCCTGATATAGCCCTCAACATAACCCTAACCCTAGGTCGAATCCTAACCCTAACTGTCTCTCTCACCCTAGCCCTCAACATAACCATAAAGCTAGGTCCAATCCTAACCCTAACTGTCTCTCTGACCCTAGCCCTAAACATAACCCTAACCCTAGGTCCAATCCTAACACTAACCGTCTCTCTAATCCTAGCCCTCAACATAACCCTAACCCTAGGTCCAAACCTAACCCTAACTGTCCCTCTAAACCTAGCCCTCAACATAACCCTAACCCTAGGTCCAATCCTAACCCTAACCGTCTCACTAACACTAGACCTCAACATAACTCTAACCCTAGGTCCAATCCTTACCCCAACCGTCTCTCTAAACCTAGCCCTCAAGATAATCCTAACCCTAGGTCCAATCCTCACCCTAACCGTCTCTCTAACCCTAGCCCTCAACAGAACCCTAACCCTAGGTCGAATCCTAACCCTAACTGTCTCTCTCACCCTAGCCCACAACATAACCCTAAACCTAGGCCCAATCCTCACCCTAACCGTCTCTCTAACCTTAGCACTCAACATAACCCTAACCCTAGGTCCAATCCTAACCCTAACCGTCTCTCTAACCCTAGCCCTCAACATAACCCTAACCCTAGGTCTATCCCTAAACCTAACCGTCTCTCTGACCCTAGCCCTCAACATAACCCTAAACCTAGGTCCAATCCTAACCCTAAGTGTCTCTCTGACCCTAGCCCTCAACATAACCTTAAACCTAGGTCCAATCCTAACCCTAACAGTCTCTCTAACCCTAGCCCTCAACATAACCCTAACCCTAGGTCTATTCCTAAACGTAACCGTCTCTCTGACCCTAGCCCTCATCATAACCCTAAACCTAGGTCCAATCCTAACCCTAACTGTCTCTCTGACCCTAGCCCTCAAGATAACCCTAACCCTAGGACCAATCCTCACGCTAACCGTCTCTCTAAACTTAGCCCTCAACATAACCCTAACCCTAGGTCCAATCCTAACCCTAACCGTCTTTCTAACCCTAGCCCTCAACATAACCCTAACCCTAGGTCCAATTCTAACCCTAACCGTCTCTGTAACCCTAGCCATCAACATAAGTATAACCCTAGGTCCAATCCTAACCCTAACCGTCTCTCTAACCCTAGCCCTCAACATAACCATAACCCTAGTTCCAATCTTAACCCTATCTGTCTCTCTAACCCTAGCCTTCAACCTAACCTTAACCCTAGGTCCAATCGTAACCTTAAACGTCTCTCTAAACCTAGCCCTCAAAATAACCGTAACCCTAGGTCTAATCCTAACCCTAACCGTGTTTCTGACCCTAGCCCTCAACATAACCCTAAAGCTAGGTCCAATCCTAACCCTAACTGTCTCTCTGATCTAGCCCTCAACATAACCCTAACCCTAGTCGAATCCTAACCCTAACTGTCTCTCTCACCCTAGCCCTCAACATAACCCTAAAGCTAGGTCCAATCCTAACCCTAAGTGTCTCTCTGACCCTAGCCCTCAACATAACCTTAAACCTAGGTCCAATCCTAACCCTAACAGTCTCTCTAACCCTAGCCCTCAACATAACCCTAACCCTAGGTCTATTCCTAAATGTAACCGTCTCTCTGACCCTAGCCCTCAACATAACCCTAACCCTAGGTCCAATTCTAACCCTAACCGTCTCTGTAACCCTAGCCCTCAGCATAACTCTAACCCTAGGTCCAATCCTAACCCTAACCGTCTCTCTAACCCTAGTCCTCAACATAACCCTAACCCTAGGTCCAATCCTAACCCTAACCGTCTCTCTAACACTAGACCTCAACATAACTCTAACCCTAGGTCGAATCCTAACCCTAACCGTCTCTCTAACCCTAGCCCTCAACCTAACCTTAACCCTAGGTCCAATCGTAACCTTAACCGTCTCTCTAACCCTAGTCCTCAAAATAACCCTAACCCTAGGTCTAATCCTAACCCTAACCGTCTCTCTGACCCTAGCCCTCAACATAACCCTAAAGCTAGGTCCAATCCTAACCCTAACTGTCTCTCTGATCTAGCCCTCAACATAACCCTAACCCTAGGTCGTATCCTAACCCTAACTGTCTCTCTCACCCTAGCCCTCAACATAACCATAAAGCTAGGTCCAATCCTAACCCTAACTGTCTCGCTGACCCTAGCCCTCAACATAACCCTAACCCTAGGTCCAATCCTAACACTAACCGTCTCTCTAACCCTAGCCCTCAACATAACCCTAACCCTAGGTCCAAACCTAACCCTAACTGTCCCTCTAACCCTAGCCCTCAACATAACCCTAACCCTAGGTCCAATCCTAACCCTAACCGTCTCACTAACACTAGACCTCAAAATAACTCTAACCCTAGGTCCAATCCTTACCCCAAACGTCTCTCTAAACCTAGCCCTCAAGATAACCCTAACCCTAGGTCCAATCCTAACCCTAACCGTCTCTCTAATCCTAGCCCTCAACCTAACCCTAACCCTAGGTCCAATCCTAACCCTAACCGTCGCTCTAACCCTAGCCCTCAACCTAACGTTAAACCTAGGTCCAATCGTAACCTTAACCGTCTCTCTAACCCTAGCCCTCAAAATAACCCTAACCCTAGGTCTAATCCTAACCCTAACCGTCTCTGTGACCCTAGCCCTCAACATAACCCTAAACCTAGGTCCAATCCTAACCCTAAATGTCTCTCTGACCCTAGCCCTCAACATAACCCTAACCCTAGGTCCAATCCTAACAATAACCGTCTCTCTAACCCAAGCCCTCAACATAACCCTAACCGTAGGTCCAAAACTAACCCTAAACGTCTCTCTAACCCTAGCCCTCAACATAACCCTAACCGTAGGTCTATTCCTAAACCTAACCGTCTCTCTAACCCTAGCCCTCAACATAACCCTAAACCTCCGTCCAAACCTAACCCTAACTGTCTCTCTGACCCTAGCCCTCAACATAACCCTAACCCTAGGTCGAATCCTAACCCTAACTCTCTCTCTCACCCTAGCCCTCAACATAACCCTAATCCTAGGTCCAATCCTCACCCTAACCGTCTCTCTAACCTTAGCTCTCAACATAACCCTAACCCTAGGTCCAATCCTAACCCTAACCGTCTCTCTAACTCTAGCCCTCAGCATAACTCTAACCCTAGGTCCAATCCTAACCCTAACCGTCTCTCTAACCCTAGCCCTCAACATAACTCTAACCCTAGGTCCAATCCTCACCCTAAACGTCTCTCTAACCCTAGCCCTCAACATAACCATAACCCTAGGTCAAATCCTAACCCTAACCGTCTCTCTAACCCTAGCCCTCAACCTAACCCTAGCCCTAGGTCCAATCCTAACCCTAACCCTCTCTCTAACCCTAGCCCTCAACATAACCCTAACCCTAGGTCCAATCCTAACCCTAACCGTCTCTCTAACACTAAACCTCAACATAACTCTAACCCTAGGTCGAATCCTAACCCTAACCGTCTCTCTAACCCTAGCCCTCAACCTAACCTTAACCCTAGGTCCAATCGTAACCTTAACCGTCACTCTAACCCTGGCCCTCAAAATAACCCTAACCCTAGGTCTAATCCTAACCCTAACCGTCTCTCTGACCCTAGCCCTCAACATAACCCTAAAGCTAGGTCCAATCCTAACCCTAACTGTCTCTCTGATCTAGCCCTCAACATAACCCTAACCCTAGGTCGAATCCTAACCCTAACTGTCTCTCTCACCCTAGCCTCAACATAACCATAAAGCTAGGTCCAATCCTAACCCTAACTGTCTCTCTGACCCTAGCCCTCAACATAACCCTAACCCTAGGTCGAATCCTATCCCTAACTGTCTCTCTCACCCTAGCTCACAACATAACCCTAAACCTAGGCCCAATCCTCACCCTAACCGTCTCTCTAACCTTAGCCCTCAACATAACCCTAACCCTAGGTCCAATCCTAACTCTAACCGTCTCTCTAACCTTAGCCCTCAACATAACCCTAACCCTAGGTCCAATCCTCACCCTAACCGTCTCTCTAACCTTAGCCCTCAACATAACCCTAACCCTAGGTCCAATCCTAAACCTAACTGTCTCTCTGACCCTAGCCCTCAACATAACCCTAAACCTAGGTCCAATCCTAACCCTAACTGTCTCTCTCACCCTAGCCCTCAACATAACCCTAACCCTAGGTCCAATCCTCACCCTAACCGTCTCTCTAACCTTAGCCCTCAACATAACACAAACCCTAGGTCCAATCCTAAACCCAACCGTCTCTCTAACCCTAGCCCTCAACATAACCCTAACCCTAGGTCCAATTCTAACCCTAACCGTCTCTGTAACCCTAGCCATCAACATAAGCCTAACCCTAGGTCCAATCCTAACCCTAACCGTCTCTCTAACCCTAGCCCTCAACATAATCCTAACCCTAGTTCCAATCTTAATCCTATCTGTCTCTCTAACCCTAGCCCTCAACATAACCCTAACCCTAGGTCCAATCCCAACCCTAACCGTCTCTCTAATCCTAGCCCTCAACCTAACCCTAACCCTAGGTCCAATCCTAACCCTAACCATCGCTCTAACCCTAGCCCTCAACCTAACGTTAAACCTAGGTCCAATCGTAACCTTAACCGTCTCTCTAACCCTAGCCCTCAAAATAACCCTAACCCTAGGTCTAATCCTAACCCTAACCGACTCTGTGACCCTAGCCCTCAACATAACCCTAAACCTAGGTCCAATCCTAACCCTAAATGTCTCTCTGACCCTAGCCCTCAACATAACCCTAACCCTAGGTCCAATCCTAACAATAACCGTCTCTCTAACCCAAGCCCTCAACATAACCCTAACCGTAGGTCCAAAACTAACCCTAAACGTCTCTCTAACCCTAGCCCTCAACATAACCCTAACCGTAGGTCTATTCCTAAACCTAACCGTCTCTCTAACCCTAGCCCTCAACATAACCCTAAACCTCGGTCCAATCCTAACCCTAACTGTCTCTCTGACCCTAGCCCTCAACATAACCCTAACCCTAGGTCGAATCCTAACCCTAACTCTCTCTCTCACCCTAGCCCTCAACATAACCCTAATCCTAGTTCCAATCCTCACCCTAACCGTCTCTCTAACCTTAGCCCTCAACATAACCCTAACCCTAGGTCCAATCCTAACCCTAACCGTCTCTCTAACTCTAGCCCTCAGCATAACTCTAACCCTAGGTCCAATCCTAACCCTAACCGTCTCTCTAACCCTAGCCCTCAACATAACTCTAACCCTAGGTCCAATCCTCACCCTAAACGTCTCTCTAACCCTAGCCCTCAACATAACCATAACCCTAGGTCAAATCCTAACCCTAACCGTCTCTCTAACCCTAGCCCTCAACCTAACCCTAGCCCGAGGTCCAATCCTAACCCTAACCCTCTCTCTAATCCTAGCCCTCAACATAACCCTAACCCTAGGTCCAATCATCACCCTAACTGTCTCTCTAACCCTAGCCCTCAACATAACCCTAACCCTAGGTCCAATCCTAACCCTAACCGTCTCTCTAATCCTAGCCCTCAACCTAACCCTAACCCTAGGTCCAATCCTAACCCTAACCGTCGCTCTAACCCTAGCCCTCAACCTAACGTTAAACCTAGGTCCAATCGTAACCTTAACCGTCTCTCTAACCCTAGCCCTCAAAATAACACTAACCCTAGGTCTAATCCTAACCCTAACCTTCTCTGTGACCCTAGCCCTCAACATAACCCTAACCCTAGGTCCAATCATCACCCTAACTGTCTCTCTAACCCTAGCCCTCAACATAACCCTAACCCTAGGTCCAATCCTAACCCTAACAGTCTCTGTAAACCTAGCCGTCAACCTAACCCTACCCCTAGGTCCAATCCGAACCCTAACCGTCTCTCTAACCCTAGCCCTCAACATAACCCTAACCCTAGGTCCAATCCTAACCCTAACCGTCTCTCTAACCCTAGCCCTCAACATAACTCTAACCCTAGGTCCAGTCCTAACCCTAACCGTCTCTCTAACCCTAGCCCTCAACATAACCCTAACCCTAGGTCCAATCCTCACCCTAACCGTCTCTCGAACCCTAGCGCTAAACATAACCCTAACCCTAGGTCCAAACCTAACGCTAAGCGTCTCTCTAACCCTAGCCCTCAACCTAACCCTAATCCTAGGTCCAATCCTAACCATAACTCCCCTCTAACCCTAGCCCTCCACATGACCCTAACCCTAGGTCCAATCCTAAAACTAACAGTCTCTCTAACTCTGGCCCTCAGCCTAACCCTAACCCTAGGTCCAATCTTAACCCTAACCGTCTCTCTAAACCTAGCCCTCAACATAACCCTAACGCTAGGTCCAATCCTAACCCTAACCGTCTCTAAGCCTAGCCCTCAACATAACCCTAACCCTAGGTCCAATCCTAACCCTAACCGTCTCTGTAACACTAGCCCTCAACATAATCCTAACCCTAGGTCCAATCCTCACCCTAACCGTCTCTCTAACCCTAGTCCTCAAAATAACCCTAACCCTAGGTCTAATCCTAACCCTAACCGTCTCTCTGACCCTAGCCCTCAACATAACCCTAAAGCTAGGTCCAATCCTAACCCTAACTGTCTCTCTGATCTAGCCCTCAACATAACCCTAACCCTAGGTCGTATCCTAACCCTAACTGTCTCTCTCACCCTAGCCCTCAACATAACCATAAAGCTAGGTCCAATCCTAACCCTAACTGTCTCGCTGACCCTAGCCCTCAACATAACCCTAACCCTAGGTCCAATCCTAACACTAACCGTCTCTCTAACCCTAGCCCTCAACATAACCCTAACCCTAGGTCCAAACCTAACCCTAACTGTCCCTCTAACCCTAGCCCTCAACATAACCCTAACCCTAGGTCCAATCCTAACCCTAACCGTCTCACTAACACTAGACCTCAAAATAACTCTAACCCTAGGTTCAATCCTTACCCCAAACGTCTCTCTAAACCTAGCCCTCAAGATAACCCTAACCCTAGGTCCAATCCTAACCCTAACCGTCTCTCTAATCCTAGCCCTCAACCTAACCCTAACCCTAGGTCCAATCCTAACCCTAACCGTCGCTCTAACCCTAGCCCTCAACCTAACGTTAAACCTAGGTCCAATCGTAACCTTAACCGTCTCTCTAACCCTAGCCCTCAAAATAACCCTAACCCTAGGTCTAATCCTAACCCTAACCGTCTCTGTGACCCTAGCCCTCAACATAACCCTAAACCTAGGTCCAATCCTAACCCTAAATGTCTCTCTGACCCTAGCCCTCAACATAACCCTAACCCTAGGTCCAATCCTAACAATAACCGTCTCTCTAACCCAAGCCCTCAACATAACCCTAACCGTAGGTCCAAAACTAACCCTAAACGTCTCTCTAACCCTAGCCCTCAACATAACCCTAAACGTAGGTCTATTCCTAAACCTAACCGTCTCTCTAACCCTAGCCCTCAACATAACCCTAAACCTCGGTCCAAACCTAACCCTAACTGTCTCTCTGACCCTAGCCCTCAACATAACCCTAACCCTAGGTCGAATCCTAACCCTAACTCTCTCTCTCACCCTAGCCCTCAACATAACCCTAATCCTAGGTCCAATCCTCACCCTAACCGTCTCTCTAACCTTAGCCCTCAACATAACCCTAACCCTAGGTCCAATCCTAACCCTAACCGTCTCTCTAACTCTAGCCCTCAGCATAACTCTAACCCTAGGTCCAATCCTAACCCTAACCGTCTCTCTAACCCTAGCCCTCAACATAACTCTAACCCTAGGTCCAATCCTCACCCTAAACGTCTCTCTAACCCTAGCCCTCAACATAACCATAACCCTAGGTCAAATCCTAACCCTAACCGTCTCTCTAACCCTAGCCCTCAACCTAACCCTAGCCCTAGGTCCAATCCTAACCCTAACCCTCTCTCTAACCCTAGCCCTCAACATAACCCTAACCCTAGGTCCAATCCTAACCCTAACCGTCTCTCTAACACTAAACCTCAACATAACTCTAACCCTAGGTCGAATCCTAACCCTAACCGTCTCTCTAACCCTAGCCCTCAACCTAACCTTAACCCTAGGTCCAATCGTAACCTTAACCGTCACTCTAACCCTAGCCCTCAAAATAACCCTAACCCTAGGTCTAATCCTAACCCTAACCGTCTCTCTGACCCTAGCCCTCAACATAACCCTAAAGCTAGGTCCAATCCTAACCCTAACTGTCTCTCTGATCTAGCCCTCAACATAACCCTAACCCTAGGTCGAATCCTAACCCTAACTGTCTCTCTCACCCTAGCCTCAACATAACCATAAAGCTAGGTCCAATCCTAACCCTAACTGTCTCTCTGACCCTAGCCCTCAACATAACCCTAACCCTAGGTCGAATCCTATCCCTAACTGTCTCTCTCACCCTAGCTCACAACATAACCCTAAACCTAGGCCCAATCCTCACCCTAACCGTCTCTCTAACCTTAGCCCTCAACATAACCCTAACCCTAGGTCCAATCCTAACCCTAACCGTCTCTCTAACTCTAGCCCTCAGCATAACTCTAACCCTAGGTCCAATCCTAACCCTAACCGTCTCTCTAACCCTAGCCCTCAACATAACTCTAACCCTAGGTCCAATCCTCACCCTAAACGTCTCTCTAACCCTAGCCCTCAACATAACCATAACCCTAGGTCAAATCCTAACCCTAACCGTCTCTCTAACCCTAGCCCTCAACCTAACCCTAGCCCGAGGTCCAATCCTAACCCTAACCCTCTCTCTAATCCTAGCCCTCAACATAACCCTAACCCTAGGTCCAATCATCACCCTAACTGTCTCTCTAACCCTAGCCCTCAACATAACCCTAACCCTAGGTCCAATCCTAACCCTAACAGTCTCTCTAATCCTAGCCCTCAACCTAACCCTAACCCTAGGTCCAATCCTAACCCTAACCGTCGCTCTAACCCTAGCCCTCAACCTAACGTTAAACCTAGGTCCAATCGTAACCTTAACCGTCTCTCTAACCCTAGCCCTCAAAATAACCCTAACCCTAGGTCTAATCCTAACCCTAACCTTCTCTGTGACCCTAGCCCTCAACATAACCCTAACCCTAGGTCCAATCATCACCCTAACTGTCTCTCTAACCCTAGCCCTCAACATAACCCTAACCCTAGGTCCAATCCTAACCCTAACAGTCTCTGTAAACCTAGCCGTCAACCTAACCCTACCCCTAGGTCCAATCCGAACCCTAACCGTCTCTCTAACCCTAGCCCTCAACATAACCCTAACCCTAGGTCCAATCCTAACCCTAACCGTCTCTCTAACCCTAGCCCTCAACATAACTCTAACCCTAGGTCCAGTCCTAACCCTAACCGTCTCTCTAACCCTAGCCCTCAACATAACCCTAACCCTAGGTCCAATCCTCACCCTAACCGTCTCTCGAACCCTAGCGCTCAACATAACCCTAACCCTAGGTCCAAACCTAACGCTAAGCGTCTCTCTAACCCTAGCCCTCAACCTAACCCTAATCCTAGGTCCAATCCTAACCATAACTCCCCTCTAACCCTAGCCCTCCACATGACCCTAACCCTAGGTCCAATCCTAAAACTAACAGTCTCTCTAACTCTGGCCCTCAGCCTAACCCTAACCCTAGGTCCAATCTTAACCCTAACCGTCTCTCTAAACCTAGCCCTCAACATAACCCTAACGCTAGGTCCAATCCTAACCCTAACCGTCTCTAAGCCTAGCCCTCAACATAACCCTAACCCTAGGTCCAATCCTAACCCTAACCGTCTCTGTAACACTAGCCCTCAACATAATCCTAACCCTAGGTCCAATCCTCACCCTAACCGTCTCTCTAACCCTAGTCCTCAAAATAACCCTAACCCTAGGTCTAATCCTAACCCTAACCGTCTCTCTGACCCTAGCCCTCAACATAACCCTAAAGCTAGGTCCAATCCTAACCCTAACTGTCTCTCTGATCTAGCCCTCAACATAACCCTAACCCTAGGTCGTATCCTAACCCTAACTGTCTCTCTCACCCTAGCCCTCAACATAACCATAAAGCTAGGTCCAATCCTAACCCTAACTGTCTCGCTGACCCTAGCCCTCAACATAACCCTAACCCTAGGTCCAATCCTAACACTAACCGTCTCTCTAACCCTAGCCCTCAACATAACCCTAACCCTAGGTCCAAACCTAACCCTAACTGTCCCTCTAACCCTAGCCCTCAACATAACCCTAACCCTAGGTCCAATCCTAACCCTAACCGTCTCACTAACACTAGACCTCAAAATAACTCTAACCCTAGGTTCAATCCTTACCCCAAACGTCTCTCTAAACCTAGCCCTCAAGATAACCCTAACCCTAGGTCCAATCCTAACCCTAACCGTCTCTCTAATCCTAGCCCTCAACCTAACCCTAACCCTAGGTCCAATCCTAACCCTAACCGTCGCTCTAACCCTAGCCCTCAACCTAACGTTAAACCTAGGTCCAATCGTAACCTTAACCGTCTCTCTAACCCTAGCCCTCAAAATAACCCTAACCCTAGGTCTAATCCTAACCCTAACCGTCTCTGTGACCCTAGCCCTCAACATAACCCTAAACCTAGGTCCAATCCTAACCCTAAATGTCTCTCTGACCCTAGCCCTCAACATAACCCTAACCCTAGGTCCAATCCTAACAATAACCGTCTCTCTAACCCAAGCCCTCAACATAACCCTAACCGTAGGTCCAAAACTAACCCTAAACGTCTCTCTAACCCTAGCCCTCAACATAACCCTAAACGTAGGTCTATTCCTAAACCTAACCGTCTCTCTAACCCTAGCCCTCAACATAACCCTAAACCTCGGTCCAAACCTAACCCTAACTGTCTCTCTGACCCTAGCCCTCAACATAACCCTAACCCTAGGTCGAATCCTAACCCTAACTCTCTCTCTCACCCTAGCCCTCAACATAACCCTAACCCTAGGTCCAATCCTAACCCTAACCGTCTCTCTAACTCTAGCCCTCAGCATAACTCTAACCCTAGGTCCAATCCTAACCCTAACCGTCTCTCTAACCCTAGCCCTCAACATAACTCTAACCCTAGGTCCAATCCTCACCCTAAACGTCTCTCTAACCCTAGCCCTCAACATAACCATAACCCTAGGTCAAATCCTAACCCTAACCGTCTCTCTAACCCTAGCCCTCAACCTAACCCTAGCCCTAGGTCCAATCCTAACCCTAACCCTCTCTCTAACCCTAGCCCTCAACATAACCCTAACCCTAGGTCCAATCCTAACCCTAACCGTCTCTCTAACACTAAACCTCAACATAACTCTAACCCTAGGTCGAATCCTAACCCTAACCGTCTCTCTAACCCTAGCCCTCAACCTAACCTTAACCCTAGGTCCAATCGTAACCTTAACCGTCACTCTAACCCTAGCCCTCAAAATAACCCTAACCCTAGGTCTAATCCTAACCCTAACCGTCTCTCTGACCCTAGCCCTCAACATAACCCTAAAGCTAGGTCCAATCCTAACCCTAACTGTCTCTCTGATCTAGCCCTCAACATAACCCTAACCCTAGGTCGAATCCTAACCCTAACTGTCTCTCTCACCCTAGCCTCAACATAACCATAAAGCTAGGTCCAATCCTAACCCTAACTGTCTCTCTGACCCTAGCCCTCAACATAACCCTAACCCTAGGTCGAATCCTATCCCTAACTGTCTCTCTCACCCTAGCTCACAACATAACCCTAAACCTAGGCCCAATCCTCACCCTAACCGTCTCTCTAACCTTAGCCCTCAACATAACCCTAACCCTAGGTCCAATCCTAACTCTAACCGTCTCTCTAACCTTAGCCCTCAACATAACCCTAACCCTAGGTCCAATCCTCACCCTAACCGTCTCTCTAACCTTAGCCCTCAACATAACCCTAACCCTAGGTCCAATCCTAAACCTAACTGTCTCTCTGACCCTAGCCCTCAACATAACCCTAAACCTAGGTCCAATCCTAACCCTAACTGTCTCTCTCACCCTAGCCCTCAACATAACCCTAACCCTAGGTCCAATCCTCACCCTAACCGTCTCTCTAACCTTAGCCCTCAACATAACACAAACCCTAGGTCCAATCCTAACCCCAACCGTCTCTCTAACTCTAGCCCTCAACATAACCCTAACCCTAGGTCCAATTCTAACCCTAACCGTCTCTGTAACCCTAGCCATCAACATAAGCCTAACCCTAGGTCCAATCCTAACCCTAACCGTCTCTCTAACCCTAGCCCTCAACATAATCCTAACCCTAGTTCCAATCTTAATCCTATCTGTCTCTCTAACCCTAGCCCTCAACATAACCCTAACCCTAGGTCCAATCCTAACCCTAACCGTCTCTCTAATCCTAGCCCTCAACCTAACCCTAACCCTAGGTCCAATCCTAACCCTAACCGTCGCTCTAACCCTAGCCCTCAACCTAACGTTAAACCTAGGTCCAATCGTAACCTTAACCGTCTCTCTAACCCTAGCCCTCAAAATAACCCTAACCCTAGGTCTAATCCTAACCCTAACCGACTCTGTGACCCTAGCCCTCAACATAACCCTAAACCTAGGTCCAATCCTAACCCTAAATGTCTCTCTGACCCTAGCCCTCAACATAACCCTAACCCTAGGTCCAATCCTAACAATAACCGTCTCTCTAACCCAAGCCCTCAACATAACCCTAACCGTAGGTCCAAAACTAACCCTAAACGTCTCTCTAACCCTAGCCCTCAACATAACCCTAACCGTAGGTCTATTCCTAAACCTAACCGTCTCTCTAACCCTAGCCCTCAACATAACCCTAAACCTCGGTCCAATCCTAACCCTAACTGTCTCTCTGACCCTAGCCCTCAACATAACCCTAACCCTAGGTCGAATCCTAACCCTAACTCTCTCTCTCACCCTAGCCCTCAACATAACCCTAATCCTAGGTCCAATCCTCACCCTAACCGTCTCTCTAACCTTAGCCCTCAACATAACCCTAACCCTAGGTCCAATCCTAACCCTAACCGTCTCTCTAACTCTAGCCCTCAGCATAACTCTAACCATAGGTCCAATCCTAACCCTAACCGTCTCTCTAACCCTAGCCCTCAACATAACTCTAACCCTAGGTCCAATCCTCACCCTAAACGTCTCTCTAACCCTAGCCCTCAACATAACCATAACCCTAGGTCAAATCCTAACCCTAACCGTCTCTCTAACCCTAGCCCTCAACCTAACCCTAGCCCGAGGTCCAATCCTAACCCTAACCCTCTCTCTAATCCTAGCCCTCAACATAACCCTAACCCTAGGTCCAATCATCACCCTAACTGTCTCTCTAACCCTAGCCCTCAACATAACCCTAACCCTAGGTCCAATCCTAACCCTAACCGTCTCTCTAATCCTAGCCCTCAACCTAACCCTAACCCTAGGTCCAATCCTAACCCTAACCGTCGCTCTAACCCTAGCCCTCAACCTAACGTTAAACCTAGGTCCAATCGTAACCTTAACCGTCTCTCTAACCCTAGCCCTCAAAATAACCCTAACCCTAGGTCTAATCCTAACCCTAACCTTCTCTGTGACCCTAGCCCTCAACATAACCCTAACCCTAGGTCCAATCATCACCCTAACTGTCTCTCTAACCCTAGCCCTCAACATAACCCTAACCCTAGGTCCAATCCTAACCCTAACAGTCTCTGTAAACCTAGCCGTCAACCTAACCCTACCCCTAGGTCCAATCCGAACCCTAACAGTCTCTCTAACCCTAGCCCTCAACATAACCCTAACCCTAGGTCCAATCCTAACCCTAACCGTCTCTCTAACCCTAGCCCTCAACATAACTCTAACCCTAGGTCCAGTCCAAACCCTAACCGTCTCTCTAACCCTAGCGATCAACATAACCCTAACCCTAGGTCCAATCCTCACCCTAACCGTCTCTCGAACCCTAGCGCTCAACATAACCCTAACCCTAGGTCCAAACCTAACGCTAAGCGTCTCTCTAACCCTAGCCCTCAACCTAACCCTAATCCTAGGTCCAATCCTAACCATAACTCCCCTCTAACCCTAGCCCTCCACATGACCCTAACCCTAGGTCCAATCCTAAAACTAACAGTCTCTCTAACTCTGGCCCTCAGCCTAACCCTAACCCTAGGTCCAATCTTAACCCTAACCGTCTCTCTAAACCTAGCCCTCAACATAACCCTAACGCTAGGTCCAATCCTAACCCTAACCGTCTCTAAGCCTAGCCCTCAACATAACCCTAACCCTAGGTCCAATCCTAACCCTAACCGTCTCTGTAACACTAGCCCTCAACATAATCCTAACCCTAGGTCCAATCCTCACCCTAACCGTCTCTCTAACCCTAGCCCTCAACATAACAATAACCCTAGGTCCAATCCTAACCCTAACAGTCTCTCTAAACCTAGACCTCAACCTAACCCTAGCCCTAGGTCCAATCCTAACCCTAACCGCCTCTCTAACCCTAGCCCTCCACATAACCTTAACCCTAGGTCCAATCCTAACCCTAACCGTCTCTCTAACCCTAGACCTCAGCATAACCCTAACCCTAGGTCCAATCCGAACCCTAACCGTCTCTCTAACCCTAGCCCTCAACAAAACCCTAACCCTAGGTCCAATCCTGACCCTAACCGTCTCTCTAAGCCTAGCCCTCAACCTAACCCTAACCCTAGGTCCAATCCTAACCCTAACTGTCTCTCTAACCCTAGCCCTCAACAAAACCCTAAACCTAGGACCAATCGTAACCCTAACCGTCTCTCTAACCCTAGCCCTCAACATAACCCTAACCCTAGGTCCAAACCTAAACCTAAGTGTCTCTCTAACCCTAGCCCTCAACCTAACCCTAGCCCTAGGTCCAATCCTACCCCTAACTGACTCTCTAACCCTAGCCCTCCACATAACCCTATCCCTTGGTCCAATCCTAACCCTAACCGCCTAACTAACCCTAGCCCTCCACATAACCCTAACCCTAGGTCCAATCCTAACCCTAACCGTCTCTCTAACCCTAGCCCTCAGCATAACCCTAACCCTAGGTCCAATCTTAACCCTAACCGTCTCTCTAAACCTAGCCCTCAACATAACCCTAACCATAGGTCCAATCCTAAACCTAACCGTCTCTCTAACCCTAGCCCTCAACATAACCCTAACCCTAGGTCCAATTCTAACCCTAACAGTCTCGGTAACACTAGACCTCAACATAACCCTAACCCTAGGTCCAATCATCACCCTAACTGTCTCTCTAACCTTAGCCCTCAACATAACCCTAACCCTAGGTCCAATCCTAACACTAACAGTCTCTCTAAACCTAGCCCTCAACCTAACCCTAGCCCTAGGTCCAATTCTAACCCTAACCGCCTCTCTAACCCTAGCCCTCCACATAACCCTAACCCTAGGTCCAATCCTAACACTAACCGTCTCTCTAACCCTAGCCCTCAGCATAACCCTAACCCTAGGTCCAATCCTAACCCTAACCGTCTCTCTAAACCTAGCCCTCAACATAACCCTAACCCTAGGTCCAAACCTAACCCTAACTGTCCCTCTAACCGTAGCCCTCAACATAACCCTAACCCTAGGTCCAATCCTAACCCTAACCCTCTCTCTAAGCCTAGCCCTAAACATAACCCTAGCCCTAGGTCCAATCCTAACCCTAACCGTCTCTCTAACCCTAGCCCTCAACATAACCCTAACCCTAGGTCCAATCCTAACCCTAACCGTCTCTCTAACCCTAGCCCTCAACCTAACCCTAGCCCTAGGTCCAATCCTAACCCTAACTGACTCTCTAACCTTAGCCCTCCACATAACCCTAACCCTTGGTCCAATCCTAACCCTAACCGCCTAACTAACCCTAGCCCTCCACATAACCCTAATCCTAGGTCCAATTCTAACCCTAACCGTCTCTCTAACCCTAGCCCTCAGCATAACCCTAACCCTAGGTCCAATCTTAACCCTAACCGTCTCTCTAAACCTAGCCCTCAACATAACCCTAACCCTAGGTCCAATCCTAACCCTAACCGTCTCTCTAACCCTAGCCCTCAACATAACCGTAAACCTAGGTCCAATCCTCACCCAAAACGTCTCTCTATCCCTAGCCCACAACATAAGCCTAACCCTAGGTCCAATTCTAACCCTAACCGTCTCTGTAACCCTAGCCATCAACATAAGCCTAACCCTACGTCCAATCCTAACCCTAACCGTCTCTCTAAACTTAGCCCTCAACCTAACCCTAACCCTAGGTCCAATCCTAACCCTAACCGTCTCTCTAACCCTAGCCCTCAACCTAACGTTAACCCTAGGTCGAATCGTAACCTTAACCGTCTCTCTAACCCTAGCCCTCAACATAACCCTAACCCTAGGACTAATCCTAACCCTAACCGTCTCTCTGACCCTAGCCCTCAACATAACCCTAACCCTAGGTCCAATCCTAACCCTAACCGTCTCTCTAAACCTAGCCCTCAACATAACCCTAACCCTATGTCCAATTCTAACCCTAACCGTCTCTGTAACCCTAGCCATCAACATAACCCTAACCCTAGTTCCAATCCTAACCCTATCTGTCTCTCTAAGCCTAGCCCTCAACATAACCCTAACCCTAGGTCCAATCCTAACCCTAACAGCCACTCTAACCCTAGCCCTCAACCTAACCCTAACCCTAGGTCCAATCCTAACCCTAACCGTCTCTCTAACCCTAGCCATCAACCTAACCTTAACCCTAAGTCCAATCGTAACCTTAACCGACTCTCTAACCCTAGCCCTCAACATAACCCTAGCCGTAGGTCTAATCCTAACCCTAACCGTCTCTCTGACCCAATCCATCAACATAACCCTAAACCTAGGTCCAATCCTAACCCTAACTGTCTCTCTGACCCTAGCCCTCAACATAACCTTAACCATAGGTCCAATCCTAACACTAACCGTCTCTCTAACCGAAGCCCTCAACATAACCGTAAACCTAGGTCAAATCCTCACCGTAACCGTCTCTCTAACCCTACCCCTCAACTTAACCCTAACCCTAGGTCTATTCCTAAACCTAACCGTCTCTCTGACCCTAGCCCTCAACATAACCCTAACCCTAGGTAGAATCCTAACCCTAACTGTCTCTCTAACCCTAGCCCTCAACATAACCCTAACCCTAGGTCCTATCCTAACCCTAACCGTCTCTCTAACCCTAGCCCTCAACATAACCCTAACCCTAAGTCTATTCCTAAACCTAACCGTCCCTCTGACCCTAGCCCTCAACATAACCCTAAACCTAAGTCCAATCCTAACCCTAACTGTCTCTCTGACCCTAGCCCTCAACATAACCCTAAACCTAGTTCGAATCCTAACCCTAACTGTCTCTCTCACCCTAGCCCTCAACCTAACCCTAACCCTAGGTCCAATCCTAACCCTAACCGTCTCTCTAACCCTAGCCCTCAACCTAACGTTAACCCTAGGTCCAATCGTAACCTTAACCGTCTCTCTAACCCTAGCCCTCAACATAACCCTAACCCTAGGACTAATCGTAACCCTAACCGTCTCTCTGACCCTAGCCCTGAACATAACCCTAACCCTAGGTCCTATCCTAACCCTAACCGTCTCTCTAAACCTAGCCCTCAACATAACCCTAACCCTATGTCCAATTCTAACCCTAACCGTCTCTGTAACCCTAGCCATCAACATAACCCTAACCCTAGTTCCAATCCTAACCCTATCTGTCTCTCTAAGCCTAGCCCTCAACATAACCCTAAACCTAGGTCCAATGCTAACCCTAACAGTCTCTCTAACCCTAGCCCTCAACCTAACCCTAACCCTAGGTCCAATCCTAATTCTAACCGTCTCTCTGACCTTAGCCCTCAACATAACCCTAACCCTAGGTCCAATCCTAACCCTAACCGTCTCTCTAACCCTAGCCCTCAACATAACCCTAACCCTAGGTCCAATCCTAACCCTAACCGTCTCTCTAAACCTAGCCCTCAACATAACAATAACCCTAGTTCCAATCCTAACCCTATCTGTCTCTCTAACCCTAGCCCTCAACATAACCCTAACCCTAGGTGCAATCCTAACCCTAACCGTCTCTCTAACCCTAGCCCTCAACATAACCGTAAACCTAGGTCCAATCCTCACCCTAAACGTCTCTCTAACCCTAGAACTCAACATAACCCTAACCCTAGGTCTAATCCTAACCCTAACCGTCTCTCTGACCCTAGCCCTCAACATAACCCTAAACCTAGGTCCAATCCTACCCTAACTGTCTCTCTGACCCTAGCCCTCAACATGACCCTAACCGTAGGTCGAATCCTACCCCTAACTGTCTCTCTCACCCTAGCCCTCAACATAACCCTAACCCTAGGTCCAATTCTAACCCTAACCGTCTGTCTTACCCTAGCCCTCAACATAACCCTAACCCTAGGTCTATTCCTAATCCTAACCGTCTCTCTGAACCTAGCCCTCAACATAACCCTAAACCTAGGTCCAATCCTAACCCTAACTCTCTCTGACCCTAGCCCTCAACATAACCCTAACCCTAGGTCGAATCCTAACCCTAACTGTCTCTCTCACCATAGCCCTCAACATAACCCTAAACCTAGGTCCAATCCTCACTCTAACCGTCTCTCTAACCTTAGCCGTCAACATAACCCTAACCCTAGGTCCAATCATAACCCTAACCGTCTCTCTAACCCTAGCCCTCAACATAACCTTAACCCTAGTTCCAATCCTAACCCTATCTGTCTCTCTAACCCTAGCCCTCAACATAACCCTAACCCTAGGTCCAATCCTAACCCTAACCGTCTCTCTAACCCTAACCCTCAACATAACCCTAACCCTAGGTCCAATCCTAACCCTAACCGTCTCTCTAACCCTAGCCCTCAACATAACCGTAAACCTAGGTCCAATCCTCACCCAAAACGTCTCTCTATCCCTAGCCCTCAACATAACCCTAACCCTAGGTCCAATTCTAACCCTAACCGTCTCTGTAACCCTAGCCATCAACATAAGCCTAACCCTACGTCCAATCCTAACCCTAACCGTCTCTCTAAACTTAGCCCTCAACCTAACCCTAACCCTAGGTCCAATCCTAACCCTAACCGTCTCTCTAACCCTAGCCCTCAACCTAACGTTAACCCTAGGTCGAATCGTAACCTTAACCGTCTCTCTAACCCTAGCCCTCAACATAACCCTAACCCTAGGACTAATCCTAACCCTAACCGTCTCTCTGACCCTAGCCCTCAACATAACCCTAACCCTAGGTCCAATCCTAACCCTAACCGTCTCTCTAAACCTAGCCCTCAACATAACCCTAACCCTATGTCCAATTCTAACCCTAACCGTCTCTGTAACCCTAGCCATCAACATAACCCTAACCCTAGTTCCAATCCTAACCCTATCTGTCTCTCTAAGCCTAGCCCTCAACATAACCCTAACCCTAGGTCCAATCCTAACCCTAACCGTCTCTCTAACCCTAGCCCTCAACCTAACCCTAACCCTAGGTCCAATCCTAACCCTAACCGTCTCTCCAACCCTAGCCATCAACCTAACCTTAACCCTAAGTCCAATCGTAACCTTAACCGACTCTCTAACCCTAGCCCTCAACATAACCCTAGCCGTAGGTCTAATCCTAACCCTAACCGTCTCTCTGACCCAATCCATCAACATAACCCTAAACCTAGGTCCAATCCTAACCCTAACTGTCTCTCTGACCCTAGCCCTCAACATAACCTTAACCATAGGTCCAATCCTAACACTAACCGTCTCTCTAACCGAAGCCCTCAACATAACCGTAAACCTAGTCAAATCCTCACCCTAACCGTCTCTCTAACCCTACCCCTCAACATAACCCTAACCCTAGGTCTATTCCTAAACTTAACCGTCTCTCTGACCCTAGCCCTCAACATAACCCTAACCCTAGGTAGAATCCTAACCCTAACTGTCTCTCTAACCCTAGCCCTCAACATAACCCTAACCCTAGGTCCTATCCTAACCCTAACCGTCTCTCTAACCCTAGCCCTCAACATAACCCTAACCCTAGGTCTATTCCTAAACCTAACCGTCTCTCTCACCCTAGCCCTCAACATAACCCTAAACCTAAGTCCAATCCTAACCCTAACTGTCTCTCTGACCCTAGCCCTCAACATAACCCTAACCCTAGTTCGAATCCTAACCCTAACTGTCTCTCTCACCCTAGCCCTCAACCTAACCCTAACCCTAGGTCCAATCCTAACCCTAACCGTCTCTCTAACCCTAGCCCTCAACCCAACGTTAACCCTAGGTCCAATCGTAACCTTAACCGTCTCTCTAACCCTAGCCCTCAACATAACCCTAACCCTAGGACTAATCCTAACCCTAACCGTCTCTCTGACCCTAGCCCTGAACATAACCCTAACCCTAGGTCCAATCCTAACCCTAACCGTCTCTCTAAACCTAGCCCTCAACATAACCCTAACCCTATGTCCAATTCTAACCCTAACCGTCTCTGTAACCCTAGCCATCTACATAACCCTACCCCTAGTTCCAATCCTAACCCTATCTGTCTCTCTAAGCCTAGCCCTCAACATAAGCCTAACCCTAGGTCCAATCCTAACAATAACCGTCTCTCTAACCCAAGCCCTCAACATAACCCTAACCGTAGGTCCAAAACTAACCCTAAACGTCTCTCTAACCCTAGCCCTCAACATAACCCTAACCGTAGGTCTATTCCTAAACCTAACCGTCTCTCTAACCCTAGCCCTCAACATAACCCTAAACCTAGGTCCAATCCTAACCCTAACTGTCTCTCTGACCCTAGCCCTCAACATAACCCTAACCCTAGGTCGAATCCTAACCCTAACTCTCTCTCTCACCCTAGCCCTCAACATAACCCTAATCCTAGGTCCAATCCTCACCCTAACCGTCTCTCTAACCTTAGCCCTCAACATAACCCTAACCCTAGGTCCAATCCTAACCCTAATCGTCTCTCTAACTCTAGCCCTCAGCATAACTCTAACCCTAGGTCCAATCCTAACCCTAACCGTCTCTCTAACCCTAGCCCTCAACATAACCCTAACCCTAGGTCCAATCCTCACCCTAACCGTCTCTCTAAACCTAGCCCTCAACATAACCATAACCCTAGGTCAAATCCTAACCCTAACCGTCTCTCTAACCCTAGCCCTCAACCTAACCCTAGCCCTAGGTCCAATCGTAACCCTAACCCTCTCTCTAACCCTAGCCCTCAACATAACCCTAAACCTAGGTCCAATCATCACCCTAACTGTCTCTCTAACCCTAGCCCTCAACATAACCCTAACCCTAGGTCCAATCCTAACCCTAACAGTCTCTGTAAACCTAGCCGTCAACCTAACCCTACCCCTAGGTCCAATCCGAACCCTACCCGTCTCTCTAACCCTTGCCCTCAACATAACCCTAACCCTAGGTCCAATCCTAACCCTAACCGTCTCTCTAACCCTAGCCCTCAACATAACTCTAACCCTAGGTCCAGTCCTAACCCTAACCGTCTCTCTAACCCTAGCCCTCAACATAACCCTAACCCTAGGTCCAATCCTCACCCTAATCGTCTCTCGAACCCTAGCGCTCAACATAACCCTAACCCTAAGTCCAAACCTAACGCTAAGCGTCTCTCTAACCCTAGCACTCAACCTAACCCTAACCCTAGGTCCAATCCTAACCCTAACTCCCCTCTAACCCTAGCCCTCCACATAACCCTAACCCTAGGTCCAATCCTAAATCTAACAGTCTCTCTAACTCTGGCCCTCAGCCTAACCCTAACCCTAGGTCCAATCTTAACCCTAACGTCTCTAAACCTAGCCCTCAACATAACCCTAACCCTAGGTCCAATCCTAACCCTAACCGTCTCTAACCCTAGCCCTCAACATAACCCTAACCCTAGGTCCAATCCTAACCCTAACCGTCTCTGTAACACTAGCCCTCAACATAACCCTAACCCTAGGTCCAATCCTCACCCTAACCGTCTCTCTAACCCTAGCCCTCAACATAACCCTAACCCTAGGTCCAATCCTGACCCTAACCGTCTCTCTAAGCCTAGCCCTCAACCTAACCCTAACCCTAGGTCCAATCCTAACCCTAACTGTCTCTCTAACCCTAGCCCTCAACAAAACCCTAAACCTAGGACCAATCGTAACCCTAACCGTCTCTCTAACCCTAGCCCTCAACATAACCCTAACCCTAGGTCCAAACCTAAACCTAAGCGTCTCTCTAACCCTAGCCCTCAACCTAACCCTAGCCCTAGGTCCAATCCTACCCCTAACTGACTCTCTAACCCTAGCCCTCCACATAACCCTAACCCTTGGTCCAATCCTAACTCTAACCGCCCAACTAACCCTAGCCCTCCACATAACCCTAACCCTAGGTCCAATCCTAACCCTAACCGTCTCTCTAACCCTAGCCCTCAGCATAACCCTAACCCTAGGTGCAATCTTAACCCTAACCGTCTCTCTAAACCTAGCCATCAACATAACCCTAACCCTAGGTCCAATCCTAACCCTAACCGTCTCTCTAACCCTAGCCCTCAACATAACCCTAACCCTAGGTCCAATCCTAACCCTAACCGTCTCGGTAACACTAGACCTCAACATAACCCTAACCCTAGGTCCAATCATCACCCTAACTGTCTCTCTAACCCTAGCCCTCAACATAACCCTAACCCTAGGTCCAATCCTAACCCTTACAGTCTCTCTAAACCTAGCCCTCAACCTAACCCTAGCCCTAGGTCCAATTGTAACCCTAACCGCCTCTCCTACCCTAGCCCTCCACATAACCCTAACCCTAGGTCCAATCCTAACACTAACCGTCTCTCTAACCCTAGCCATCATCATAACCCTAACCCTAGGTCCAAATCTAACCCTAACCGTCTCTCTAACCCTAGCCCTCAACAATACCCTAACCCTAGGTCCAAACCTAACCCTAACTGTCCCTCTAACCCTAGCCCTCAACATAACCCTAACCCTAGGTCCAATCCTCACCCTAACCGTCTCTCTAACCCTAGCCCTCAACATAACCATAACCCTAGGTCAAATCCTAACCCTAAATGTCTCTCTAACCCTAGCCCTCAACCTAACCCTAGCCCTAGGTCCAATCCTAACCCTAACCCTCTCTCTAACCCTAGCCCTCAACATAACCCTAACCCTAGGTCCAATCATCACCCTAACTGTCTCTCTAACCCTAGCCCTCAACATAACCCTAACCCTAGGTCCAATCCTAACCCTAACAGTCTCTGTAAACCTAGCCGTCAACCTAACCCTACCCCTAGGTCCAATCCGAACCCTAACCGTCTCTCTAACCCTAGCCCTCAACATAACCCTAACCCTAGGTCCAATCCTAACCCTAACCGTATCTGTTACCCTAGCCCTCAACATAACTCTAACCCTAGGTCCAGTCCTAACCCTAACCGTCTCTCTAACTCTAGCCCTCAACATAACCCTAACCCTAGGGCCAATCCTCACCCTAACCGTCTCTCGAACCCTAGCCCTCAACATAACCCTAACCTTAGGTCCAATCCTAACACTAACCGTCTCGGTAACACTAGACCTCAACATAACCCTAACCCTAGGTCCAATCATCACCCTAACTGTCTCTCTAACCCTAGCCCTCAACATAACCCTAACCCTAGGTCCAATCCTAACCCTAACAGTCTCTCTAAACCTAGCCCTCAACCTAACCCTAGCCCTAGGTCCAATTCTAACCCTAACCGCCTCTCTAACCCTAGCCCTCCACATAACCCTAACCCTAGGTCCAATCCTAACACTAACCGTCTGTCTAACCCTAGCCCTCAGCATAACCCTAACCCTAGGTAGAATCCTAACCCTAACCGTCTCTCTAACCCTAGCCCTCAACAATACCCTAACCCTAGGTCCAAACCTAACCCTAACTGTCCCTCTAACCCTAGCCCTCAACATAACCCTAACCCTAGGTCCAATCCTAACCCTAACCGTCTCTCTAACACTAGACCTCAACATAACTCTAACCCTAGGTCCAATCCTTACCCCAACCGTCTCTCTAAACCTAGCCCTCAAGATAACCCTAACCCTAGGTCCAATACTAACCCTAACCGTCTCTCTAACCCTAGCCCTCAGCATAACCCTAACCCTAGGTGCAATCTTAACCCTAACCGTCTCTCTAAACCTAGCCATCAACATAACCCTAACCCTAGGTCCAATCCTAACCCTAACCGTCTCTCTAAACCTAGCCCTCAACATAACCCTAACCCTAGGTCCAATCCTAACCCTAACCGTCTCGGTAACACTAGCCCTCAACCTAACCCTAGCCCTAGGTCCAATTCTAACCCTAACCGCCTCTCTAACCCTAGCCCTCCACATAACCCTAACCCTAGGTCCAATCCTAACACTAACCGTCTGTCTAACCCTAGCCCTCAGCGTAACCCTAACCCTAGGTAGAATCCTAACCCTAACCGTCTCTCTAACCCTAGCCCTCAACAATACCCTAACCCTAGGTCCAAACCTAACCCTAACTGTCCCTCTAACCCTAGCCCTCAACATAACCCTAACCCTAGGTCCAATCCTAACCCTAACCGTCTCTCTAACACTAGACCTCAACATAACTCTAACCCTAGGTCCAATCCTTACCCCAACCGTCTCTCTAAACCTAGCCCTCAAGATAACCCTAACCCTAGGTCCAATCCTAACCCTAACCGTCTCTCTAACCCTAGCCCTCAGCATAACCCTAACCCTAGGTGCAATCTTAACCCTAACCGTTTCTCTAAACCTAGCCATCAACATAACCCTAACCCTAGGTCCAATCCTAACCCTAACCGTCTCTCTAACCCTAGCCCTCAACATAACCCTAACCCTAGGTCCAATCCTAACCCTAACCGTCTCGGTAACACTAGACCTCAACATAACCCTAACCCTAGGTCCAATCATCACCCTAACTGTCTCTCTAACCCTAGCCCTCAACATAACCCTAACCCTAGGTCCAATCCTAACCCTTACAGTCTCTCTAAACCTAGCCCTCAACCTAACCCTAGCCCTAGGTCCAATTGTAACCCTAACCGCCTCTCCTACCCTTGCCCTCCACATAACCCTAACCCTAGGTCCAATCCTAACACTAACCGTCTCTCTAACCCTAGCCATCAGCATAACCCTAACCCTAGGTCCAAATCTAACCCTAACCGTCTCTCTAACCCTAGCCCTCAACAACACCCTAACCCTAGGTCCAAACCTAACCCTAACTGTCCCTCTAACCCTAGCCCTCAACATAACCCTAACCCTAGGTCCAATCCTCACCGTAACCGTCTCTCTAACCCTAGCCCTCAACATAACCATAACCCTAGGTCAAATCCTAACCCTAAACGTCTCTCTAACCCTAGCCCTCAACCTAACCCTAGCCCTAGGTCCAATCCTAACCCTAACCCTCTCTCTAACCCTAGCCCTCAACATAACCCTAACCCTAGGTCCAATCATCACCCTAACTGTCTCTCTAACCCTAGCCCTCAACATAACCCTAACCCTAGGTCCAATCCTAACCCTAACAGTCTCTATAAACCTAGCCGTCAACCTAACCCTACCCCTAGGTCCAATCCGAACCCTAACCGTCTCTCTAACCCTAGCCCTCAACATAACCCTAACCCTAGGTCCAATCCTAACCCTAACCGTCTCTGTTACCCTAGCCCTCAACATAACTCTAACCCTAGGTCCAGTCCTAACCCTAACCGTCTCTCTAACTCTAGCCCTCAACATAACCCTAACCCTAGGTCCAATCCTCACCCTAACCGTCTCTCGAACCCTAGCGCTCAACATAACCCTAACCCTAAGTCCAAACCTAACGCTAAGCATCTCTCTAACCCTAGCCCTCCACATAACCCTAAGCCTTGGTCCAATCCTAACCCGAACCGCCTAACTAACCCTAGCCCTCCACATAACCCTAACCCTAGGTCCAATCCTAACCCTAACCGTCTCTCTAACCCTAGCCCTCAGCATAACCCTAACCCTAGGTCCAATCCTAACCCTAACCGTCTCTCTAACCCTAGCCCTCAACATAACCCTAACCTTAGGTCCAATCCTAACCCTAACCGTCTCGGTAACACTAGACCTCAACATAACCCTAACCCTAGGTCCAATCATCACCCTAACTGTCTCTCTAACCCTAGCCCTCAACATAACCCTAACCCTAGGTCCAATCCTAACCCTAACAGTCTCTCTAAACCTAGCCCTCAACCTAACCCTAGCCCTAGGTCCAATTCTAACCCTAACCGCCGCTCTAACCCTAGCACTCCACATAACCCTAACCCTAGGTCCAATCCTAACACTAACCGTCTGTCTAACCCTAGCCCTCAGCATAACCCTAACCCTAGGTAGAATCCTAACCCTAACCGTCTCTCTAACCCTAGCCCTCAACAATACCCTAACCCTAGGTCCAAACCTAACCCTAACTGTCCCTCTAACCCTAGCCCTCAACATAACCCTAACCCTAGGTCCAATCCTAACCCTAACCGTCTCTCTAACACTAGACCTCAACATAACTCTAACCCTAGGTCCAATCCTTACCCCAACCGTCTCTCTAAACCTAGCCCTCAAGATAACCCTAACCCTAGGTCCAATACTAACCCTAACCCTCTCTCTAAGCCTAGCCCTCAACATAACCCTAACCCTAGGTCCAAACCTAACCCTAACTGTCTCTCTAAACCTAGCCCTCAACATAACCCTAAACCTAGAACCAATCGTAACCCTAACCATCTCTCTAACCCTAGCCCTCAGCATAACTCTAACCCTGGGTCCAATCCTAACCCTAACCGTCTCTATAACCCTAGCCCTCAACATAACCCTAACCCTAGGTCCAATCCTCACCCTAACCGTCTCTCTATACCTAGCCCTCAACATAACCCTAACCCTAGGTCCAATCCTAACCCTAACCGTCTCTCTAACCCTAGCCCTCAACCTAACCCTAGCCCTAGGTCCAATCCGAACCCTAACCGTCTCTCTAACCCTGGCCCTCAACATAACCCTAACCCTAGGTCCAATCCTAACCCTAACCGTCTTTCTAACCCTAGCCCTCAACATAACTCTAACCCTAGGTCCAATCCTAACCCTAACCGTCTCTCTAACCCTAGCCCTCAACATAACCCTAACCCTAGGTCCAATCCTCACCATATTCGTCTCTCTAACCCTACCCTCAACATAACCCTAACACTAGGTCCAAACCTAACCCTAAGCGTCTCTCTAACACTAGCCCTCAACCTTACCCAACCCTAGGTCCAATCCTAACCCTAAATGTCTCTCTAACACTAGCCCTCAACATAACCCTAAACCTAGGACCAATCGTAACCCTAACCGTCTCTCTAACCCTAGCCCTCAACATAACCCTAACCCTAGGTCCAAACCTAACCCTAAGCGTCTCTCTAACCCTACCCCTCAACCTAACCCTAGCCCTAGGTCCAATCCTAACCGTAACTGACTCTCTAACCCTAGCCCTCCACATAACCCTAACCCTTGGTCCAAGCCTAACCCTAACCGCCTAACTAACCCTAGCCCTCCACATAACCCTAACCCTAGGTCCAATCCTAACCCTAACCGTCTCTCTAACCCTAGCCCTCAGCATAACCCTAACCCTAGGTCCAATCTTAACCCTAACCGTCTCTCTAAACCTAGCCCTCAACATAACCCTAACCCGAGGTCCAATCCTAACCCTAACCGTCTCTCTAACCCTAGCCCTCAACATAACCGTAAACCTAGGTCCAATCCTCACCCAAACCGTCTCTCTATCCCTACCCCTCAACATAACCCTAACCCTAGGTCCAATCCTAACCCTAACAGTCACTCTAACCCTAGCCCTCAACCTAACCCTAACCCTAGGTCCAATCCTAACCCTAACCGTCTCTCTAACCCTAGCCATCAACCTAACCTTAACCCTAAGTCCAATCGTATCCTTAACCGACTCTCTAACCCTAGCCCTCAACATAACCCTAGCCGTAGGTCTAATCCTAACCCTAACCGTCTCTCTGACCCAATCCATCAACATAACCCTAAACCTAGGTCCAATCCTAACCCTAACTGTCTCTCTGACCCTAGCCCTCAACATAACCTTAACCATAGGTCCAATCCTAACACTAACCGTCTCTCTAACCGAAGCCCTCAACATAACCGTAAACCTAGGTCAAATCCTCACCCTAACCGTCTCTCTAACCCTACCCCTCAACATAACCCTAACCCTAGGTCTATTCCTAAACCTAACCGTCTCTCTGACCCTAGCCCTCAACATAACCCTAACCCTAGGTAGAATCCTAACCCTAACTGTCTCTCTAACCCTAGCCCTCAACCTAACTATAACCCTAGGTCCAATCCTAACCCTAACCGTCTCTCTAACCCTAGCCCTCAACCTAACGTTAACCCAAGGTCCAATCGTAACCTTAACCGTCTCTCTAACCCTAGCCCTCAACATAACCCTAACCCTAGGACTAATCCTAACCCTAACTGTCTCTCTGACCCTAGCCCTCAACATAACCCTAACCCTAGGTCGAATCCTAACCCTAACTCTCTCTCTCACCCTAGCCCTCAACATAACCCTAATCCTAGGTCCAATCCTCACCCTAACCGTCTCTCTAATTTTAGCCCTCAACATAACCCTAACCCTAGGTCCAATCCTAACCCTAACCGTCTCTCTAACTCTAGCCCTCAGCATAACTCTAACCCTAGGTCCAATCCTAACCCTAACCGTCTCTCTAACCCTAGCCCTCAACATAACCCTAACCCTAGGTCCAATCCTCACCCTAACCGTCTCTCTAACCCTAGCCCTCAACATAACCATAACCCTAGGTCAAATCCTAACCCTAACCGTCTCTCTAACCATAGCACTCAACCTAACCCTAGCCCTAGGTCCAATCCTAACCCTAATCCTCTCTCTAACACTAGCCCTCAACATAACCCTAACCCTAGGTCCAATCATCACCCTAACTGTCTCTCTAACCCTAGCCCTCAACATAACCCTAATCCTAGGTCCAATCCTAACCCTAACAGTCTCTAACCCTAGCCCTCAACATAACCCTAACCCTAGGTCCAATCCTAACCCTAACCGTCTCTGTAACACTAGCCCTCAACATAACCCTAACCCTAGGTCCAATCCTCACCCTAACCGTCTCTCTAACCCTAGCCCTCAACATAACCCTAACCCTAGGTCCAATCCTAACCCTAACAGTATCTCTAAACCTAGCCCTCAACCTAACCCTCGCCCTAGGTCCAATCCTAACCCTAACCGCCTCTCTAACCCTAGCCCTCCACATAACCTTAACCCTAGGTCCAATCCTAACCCTAACCGTCTCTCTAACCCTAGCCCTCAACATAACCCTAACCCTAGGTCCAATCCTGACCCTAACCGTCTCTCTAAGCCTAGCCCTCAACCTAACCCTAACCCTAGGTCCAATCCTAACCCTAACTGTCTCTCTAACCCTAGCCCTCAACAAAACCCTAAACCTAGGACCAATCGTAACCCTAACCGTCTCTCTAACCCTAGCCCTCAACATAACCCTAACCCTAGGTCCAAACCTAAACCTAAGCGTCTCTCTAACACTAGCCCTCAACCTAACCCTAGCCCTAGGGCCAATCCTACCCCTAACTGACTCTCTAACCCTAGCCCTCCACATAACCCTAACCCTTGGTCCAATCCTAACCCTAACCGCCTAACTAAGCCTAGCCCTCCACATAACCCTAACCCTAGGTCCAATCCTAACCCTAACCGTCTCTCTAACCCTAGCCCTCAGCATAACCCTAAGCCTAGGTCCAATCTTAACCCTAACCGTCTCTCTAAACCTAGCCCTCAACATAACCCTAACCCTAGGTCCAATCCTAACCCTAACCGTCTCTCTAACCCTAGCCCTCAACATAACCCTAACCCTAGGTCCAATCCTAACCCTAACCGTCTCGGTAACACTAGACCTCAACATAACCCTAACCCTAGGTCCAATCATCACCCTAACTGTCTCTCTAACCCTAGCCCTCAACATAACCCTAACCCTAGGTCCAATCCTAACCCTAACAGTCTCTCTAAACCTAGCCCTCAACCTAACCCTAGCCCTAGGTCCAATTCTAACCCTAACCGCCTCTCTAAACCTAGGTCTCCACATAACCCTAACCCTAGGTCCAATCCTAACACTAACCGTCTCTCTAACCCTAGCCCTCAGCATAACCCTAACCCTAGGTCCAATCCTAACCCTAACCGTCTCTCTAACCCTAGCCCTCAACAATACCCTAACCCTAGGTCCAAACCTAACCCTAACTATCCCTCTAACCCTAGCCCTCAACATAACCCTAACCCTAGGTCCAATCCTAACCCTAACCGTCTCTCTAACACTAGACCTCAACATAACTCTAACCCTAGGTCCAATCCTTACCCCAACCGTCTCTCTAAACCTAGCCCTCAAGATAACCCTAACCCTAGGTCCAATCCTAAACCTAACCCTCTCTCTGAGCCTAGCCCTCAACATAACCCTAACCCTAGGTCCAAACCTAACCCTAACTGTCTCTCTAAACCTAGCCCTCAACATAACCCTAATCCTAGAACCAATCGTAACCCTAACCATCTCTCTAACCCTAGCCCTCAGCATAACTCTAACCCTAGGTCCAATCCTAACCCTAACCGTCTCTCTAACCCTAGCCCTCTACATAACCCTAACCCTAGGTCCAATCCTCACCCTAACCGTCTCTCTATACCTAGCCCTCAACATAACCCTAACCCTAGGTCCAATCCTAACCCTAACCGTCTCTCTAACCCTATCCCTCAACCTAACCCTAGCCCTAGGTCCAATCCGAACCCTAACCGTCTCTCTAACCCTAGCCCTCAACATAACCCTAACCCTAGGTCCAATCCTAACCCTAACCGTCTCTCTAACCCTAGCCCTCAACATAACTCTAACCCTAGGTCCAATCCTAACCCTAACCGTCTCTCTAACCCTAGCCCTCAACATAACCCTAACCCTAGGTCCAATCCTCACCATAATCGTCTCTCTAACCCTAGCCCTCAACATAACCCTAACACTAGGTCCAAACCTAACCCTAAGGGTCTCTCTAACACTAGCCCTCAACCTAACCCTAGCCCTAGGTCCAATCCTAACCCTAAATGTCTCTCTAACCCTAGCCCTCAACATAACCCTAAACCTAGGACCAATCGTAACCCTAACCGTCTCTCTAACCCTAGCCCTCAACATAACCCTAACCCTAGGTCCAAACCTAACCCTAAGAGTCTCTCTAACCCTAGCCCTCAACCTAACCCTAGCCCTAGGTCCAATCCTAACCCTAATTGACTCTCTAACCCTAGCCCTCCACATAACCCTAACCCTTGGTCCAATCCTAACCCTAACCGCATAACTAACCCTAGCCCTCCACATAACCCTAACCCTAGGTCCAATCCTAACCCTAACCGTCTCTCTCACCCTAGCCCTCAGCATAACCCTAACCCTAGGTCCAATCTTAACCCTAACCGTCTCTCTAAACCTAGCCCTCAACATAACCCTAACCCTAGGTCCAATCCTAACCCTCACCGTCCTCTAGCCCTAGCCCTCAACCTAACGTTAACCCTAGGTCCAATCGTAACCTTAACCGTCTCTCTAACCCTAGCCCTCAACATAACCCTAACCCTAGGACTAATCCTAACCCTAACCGTCTCTCTGACCCTAGCCCTGAACATAACCCTAACCCTAGGTCCAATCCTAACCCTAAACGTCTCTCTAAACCTAGCCCTCAACATAACCCTAACCCTATGTCCAATTCTAACCCTAACCGTCTCTGTAACCGTAGGCATCAACATAACCCTAACCCTAGTTCCAATCCTAACCCTATCTGTCTCTCTAAGCCTAGCCCTCAACATAACCCTAAACCTAGGTCCAATGCTAACCCTAACAGTCTCTCTAACCCTAGCCCTCAACCTAACCCTAACCCTAGGTCCAATCCTAACCCTAACCGTCTCTCTGACCTTAGACCTCAACATAACCATAAACCTAGGTCCAATCCTAACCCTAACCGTCTCTCTAACCCTAGCCCTCAACATAACCCTAACCCTAGGTCCAATTCTAACCCTAAGCGTCTCTGTAACCCTAGCCATCAACATAACCCTAACCCTAGGTCCAATCCTAACCCTAACCGTTTCTCTAAACCTAGCCCTCAACATAACCCTAACCCTAGTTCCAATCCTAACCCTATCTGTCTCTCTAAGCATAGCCCTCAACATAACCCTAACCCTAGGTCCAATCCTAACCCTAACAGTCTCTCTAACCCTAGCCCTCAACCTAACCCTAACCCTAGGTCCAATCCTAACCCTAACCGTCTCTCTAACCCTAGCCATCAACCTAACCTTAACCCTAAGTCCAATCGTAACCTTAACCGACTCTCTAACCCTAGCCCTCAACATAACCCTAGCCGTAGGTCTAATCCTAACCCTAACCGTCTCTCTGACCCAATCCATCAACATAACCCTAATCCTAGGTCCAATCCTAACCCTAACTGTCTCTCTGACCCTAGCCCTCAACATAACCTTAACCATAGGTCCAATCCTAACACTAACCATCTCTCTAACCGAAGCCCTCAACATAACCGTATACCTAGGTCAAATCCTCACCCTAACCGTCTCTCTAACCCTAGCCCTCAACATAAACCTAACCCTAGGTCTATTCCTAAACCTAACCGTCTCTCTGACCCTAGCCCTCAACATAACCCTAAACCTAAGTCCAATCCTAACCCTAACTGTCTCTCTGACCCTAGCCCTCAACATAACCCTAACCCTAGTTCGAATCCTAACCCTAACTGTCTCTCTCACCCTAGCCCTCAACCTAACCCTAACCCTAGGTCCAATCCTAACCCTAACCGTCTCTCTAACCCTAGCCCTCAACCTAACGTTAACCCTAGGTCTATTCCTAAACCTAACCGTCTCTGTAACCCTAGCCATCAACATAACCCTAACCCTAGTTCCAATCCTAACCCTATCTGTCTCTCTAAGCCTAGCCCTCAACATAATCCTAACCCTAGGTCCAATCCTAACAATAACCGTCTCTCTAACCCAAGCCCTCAACATAACCCTAACCCTAGGTCCAATCCTAACCCTAATCGTCTCTCTAACCCTAGCCCTAAACATAACCCTAACCCTAGGTCCAATCCTAACCCTAATCGTCTATCTATCCCTTGCCGTCAACATAACTCTAACCCTAGCTCCAATCCTAACCCTAATCGTCCATCTACCCCTAGCCCTCATCATAACCATAACCCTACGTCCAATCCTAATCCGAAAGGTCTCTTTAACCCTAGCACTCAACATAACCTTAACGCTAGCTCCAATCCTAACCTATTCGTCTCTCTAACCCTAGCCCTCAACGTAACCCTAACGCTAGGTCCAATCCTAACCATAATCGAATCTCTAACCGTAGTCCTCAACATAACCCTAAACCTAGGTCCAATACTAACCCTAATGTTCTACATAACCCTAGCCCTCAACATAACCCTAACCCTAGGTCCAATCCTAACCCTAATCGTCTACCTAACCCAAGCCCTCAACATAACCCTAACCCTAGCTCCAATCCTAACCCTAATCGTCTCTGTAACCCTAGCCATCAACATTACCCTAACCCTAGGTCCAATCCTACCCTAATCGTCTATCTAACACTAGCCCTAAACATAACCCTGCCTCTAGGTCCAATCCTAACGCGAACCGTCTCTCTAAGCCTAGCCCTCAACAGAACCCTAAACCTAGGTCCAATCCTAACCCTAATCGTGTACCTAAGAGTAGCCGTCCACATAACCCTAACCCTAGGTCCAGTCCTAACCCTAATCGTGTATCTAACCCTAGCCCTAAACATAACCATAACCCTAGGCCCATTCATAAACCCTAATTGTCTACCTAGCCCTAGCCATCACCATAACGCTAACCCAGCTCCAATCCTAACCCTAACTGTCTCTCTAAACCTAGCCCTCAACAAAACCCCAGACCCAGGTCCAATCCTAACCCGAACTGTCTCTCTAACCCTAGCCCTCAACCTAACCCTAACCCTAGGTCCAATCCTAACCCTAATCGTCTCTCTAACCCTAGCCCTCAACATAACCCTAACCCTAGGTCAAATCCTTACCCTAATCGTCTACCTAACCCTACCCTCAGCGTAACCCTAACCCTAGATCCAATCCTAACGTAATCGTCTCTCTAAACCTAGCCCTCAACACAACCCTAACCCTAGGTCCAATCCTAACCCTAATCGTCTACCTAACCCTAGCCCTCAACATAACCCGAACCCTAGGTCCAATCCTAACCCTAATGGTCTACCTAACCCCAGCCTTAAACATAACCCTAAACATAGGTCCAATCCTAACCTTAATCGTCTATCTAACCCTAGCCCTCAACATAACCCTAACCCTATGTCCAATCCTAACCCTAATCGACTCTCTAACCGTAGTCCTCAACATAACCCTAAACCTAGCTCCAATCCTAACCCTAATCGTTTCTCTAACCCTAACCCTCAACAATACCCTAACCCTATGTCCAATCCTAACCCTAATCGACTCTCTAACCGTAGCCCTCAACATAACCCTAACCCTAGCTCCAATCCTAACCCTAATCGTTTCTCTAACCCTAACCCTCAACATTACCCTAACCCTATGTCCAATCCTAACCCTAATCGACTCTCTAACCATAGCTCTCAACTTAACCCTAACCCTAGCTCCATTCCTAACCCTAATAGTCTCTCTAACCCTAGCCCTCAACACAACCCTAACCCTAGGTCCAATCCTAACCCTAATCGTCCCTCTAACCCTAGCCCTCAACATAACCCTAACCTTGGCTCCAATCCTAACCCTATCGTTTCTCTAATCCTAGCCCTCAACACAACCTTAACCCTTGGACCAATCCAAACCCAATCCGTCTCTCTAAACCCAGACATCAACATAAACCTAACCCTAGGTCCAATCCTAACTCTAATCGTCTATCTAAACCTAGCCCTCAACATAACACTAACCCTCGGTCCAATCCTAACCCCAACCTTCTCTCTAACCCTAGCCCTAAATATAACCATAACCCTAGGTCCATTCATGAACCCTAATTGTCTACCTAGCCCTAGCCCTCAACATAACGCTAACCCTAGCTCCAATTCTGACCCTAACCGTCTCTCTAACCCTAGCAATTACATAACCCTAGCCCCAGGTCCAATCCTAACCCGAACTGTCTCTCTAACCCTAGCCCTCAACCTAACCCAACCCTAGGTCGAATCCTAACCCTAATCGTCTCTCTAATCTAGCCCTCAACATAACCATAACCCTAGGTCCAATCCTAACCCGAAAAGTCTCTCTAACCCTAGACCTCAACATAACCCTATCCCTAGGTCCAGTCCTAACCCTAATCGTGTATCTAACACTAGACCGAAACATAACCCTAACCCTAGGTCCAATCCTAACCCTAATCGTCTATCTAAACCTAGCCCTCAACATAACCCTAACCCTACGTACAATCCTAACCCGAACAGTCTCTCTAACCCTAGCACTCAACATAACCCTAACCCTAGGTCCAATCCTAACCCGAATCGTCTCTCTAACCCTAGCAGTCAACATAACCTTAACCCTACGTCCAATACTAACCCTAATGGTCTACCTAATCCTAGCCCTCAACATAATCCTAACACTAGGTCCAATCCTAACCCTAATCGTCTACCTAACCCTAGCCCTCAACATAACCCTAACCCTAGCTCCAATCCTAACCCTAATCGTCTATCTAACCCTAGCCCTAAACATAACCCTAACCCTAGGCCCAATCCTAACCCTAATCGTCCATCTACCCCTAGCCCTCATCATAACCATAACCCTACGTCCAATCCTAATCCGAAAGGTCTCTTTAACCCTAGCACTCAACATAACCCTAACCCTAGCTCCAATCCTAACCTATTCGTCTCTCTAACCCTAGCCCTCAACGTAACCCTAACGCTAGGTCCAATCCTAACCATAATCGAATCTCTAACCGTAGTCCTCAACAGAACCCTAAACCTAGGTCCAATACTAACCCTAATGTTCTACATAACCCTAGCCCTCAACATAACCCTAACCCTAGGTCCAATCCTAACCCTAATCGTCTACCTAACCCAAGCCCTCAACATAACCCTAACCCTAGCTCCAATCCTAACCCTAATCGTCTCTGTAACCCTAGCCATCAACATTACCCTAACCCTAGGTCCAATCCTACCCTAATCGTCTATCTAACACTAGCCCTAAACATAACCCTGCCTCTAGGTCCAATCCTAACGCGAACCGTCTCTCTAAGCCTAGCCCTCAACAGAACCCTAAACCTAGGTCCAATCCTAACCCTAATCGTGTACCTAACAGTAGCCGTCAACATAACCCTAACCCTAGGTCCAGTCCTAACCCTAATCGTGTATCTAACCCTAGCCCTAAACATAACCATAACCCTAGGTCCATTCATAAACCCTAATTTTCTACCTAGCCTTAGCCATCACCATAACGCTAACCCTAGCTCCAATCCTAACCCTAACTGTCTCTCTAAACCTAGCCCTCAACATAACCCCAGACCCAGGTCCAATCCTAACCCGAACTGTCTCTCTAACCCTAGCCCTCAACCTAACCCTAACCCTAGGTCCAATCCTAACCCTAATCGTCTCTCTAACCCTAGCCCTCAACATAACCCTAACCCTAGGTCAAATCCTTACCCTAATCGTCTACCTAACCCTACCCTCAGCGTAACCCTAACCCTAGATCCAATCCTAACGTAATCGTCTCTCTAAACCTAGCCCTCAACATAACCCTAACCCTAGGTCCAATCCTAACCCTAATCGTCTACCTAACCCTAGCCCTCAACATAACCCTAACCCAAGGTCCAATCCTAACCCTAATAGTCTCTCTACCCTAGCCCTCAGCACAACCCTAACCCTAGGTCCAATCCTCACCCTAATAGTCTACCTAACCCTAGCCTTAAACATAACCCTAAACATAGGTCCAATCCTAACCTTAATCGTCTATCTAACCCTAGCCCTCAACATAACCCTAACCCTAGCTACAATCCTAACCCTAATCGTCTATCTAACCCTATGCCCCAACATAACCCTAACCCTAGGTCCACGCCTAACACTAATCGTGTATCTAACCCTAGCCCTAAACATAACACTAACCCTAGGTCCAACAATAACCCTAATCGTCTCTCTAACCATAGCCCTCAACATAACCCTAACCCTAGCTCCAAGCCTATCTCTAATCAACAACAGAAACCTAGCCGTCAACATAACCCGAAAACCCAATCCGTCTCTCTAAACCCAGACCTCAACATAAACCTAACCCTAGGTCCAATCCTAACTCTAATCGTCTATCTAAACCTAGCCCTCAACATAACACTAACCCTCGGTCAATCCTAACCCCAACCTTCTCTCTAACCCTAGCCCTAAATATAACCATAACCCTAGGTCCATTCATGAACCCTAATTGTCTACCTAGCCCTAGCCCTCAACATAACGCTAACCCTAGCTCCAATTCTAACCCTAACCGTCTCTCTAACACTAGCAATTACATAACCCTAACCCTAGGTCCAATCCTAACCCTAATCGTCTCTCTAACCCTAGCCCTCAACATAACCCAAACCATAGGTCCAGTCCTAACCTGAACCGTCTCTCTAAACCTAGCCCTCAACCTAACCCTAACCCTAGGTCCATTCCTACCCGAACCGTCTTTCTAAACCTAGCCCTCAACATAATCCTAACCCTAGGTCCAATCCTAATCCGAACCGTCTCTCTAACCCTAGCCCTCAACATAACCCTAACCCTAGGTCCAATCCTAACACGAACCGTCTCTCTAACCCTAGCATTCAACATAACCCTAACCCGAGGTTCAGTCCTAACCCTAATAGTCTCTCTAACCCTAGCCCTCAACATAACCCTAACCTTGGCTCCAATCCTAACCCTATCGTCTCTCTAATCCTAGCCCTCAACACAACCTTAACCCTTGGACCAATCCAAACCCAATCCGTCTCTCTAAACCCAGACCTCAACATAAACCTAACCCTAGGTCCAATCCTAACTCTAATCGTCTATCTAAACCTAGCCCTCAACATAACACTAACCCTCGGTCCAATCCTAACCCCAACCATCTCTCTAACCCTAGCCCTAAATATAACCATAACCCTAGGTCCATTCATGAACCCTAATTGTCTACCTAGCCCTAGCCCTCAACATAACGCTAACCCTAGCTCCAATTCTAACCCTAACCGTCTCTCTAACCCTAGCAATTACATAACCCTAGCCCCAGGTCCAATCCTAACCCGAACTGTCTCTCTAACCCTAGCCCTCAACCTAACCCAACCCTAGGTCCAATCCTAACCCTAATCGTCTCTCTAATCTAGCCCTCAACATAACCATAACCCTAGGTCCAATCCTAACCCGAAAAGTCTCTCTAACCCTAGACCTCAACATAACCCTATCCCTAGGTCCAGTCCTAACCCTAATCGTGTATCTAACACTAGACCTAAACATAACCCTAACCCTAGGTCCAATCCTAACCCTAATCGTCTATCTAAACCTAGCCCTCAACATAACCCTAACCCTACGTACAATCCTAACCCGAACAGTCTCTCTAACCCTAGCACTCAACATAACCCTAACCCTAGGTCCAATCCTAACCCGAATCGTCTCTCTAACCCTAGCCGTCAACATAACCCTAACCCTACGTCCAATACTAACCCTAATGGTCTACCTAATCCTAGCCCTCAACATAATCCTAACCCTAGGTCCAATCCTAACCCTAATCGTCTACCTAACCCTAGCCCTCAACATAACCCTAACCCTAGCTCCAATCCTATCCCTAATCGTCTACCTAACCCTAGCCCTCAACATAAACCTAACCCTAGGTCCAATACTAACCCTTATGGTCTACCTAACCCTAGCCCTCAACATAACCCTAACCCTAGGTCAAATCCTAACTCTAATCTTCTACCTAACCCTAGACCTCAACGTAACCCTAACCCTAGCTCCAATCCTAACCTAATCGTCTCTCTAATCCTATCCCTCAACACAACCCTAACCCTAAGTCCAATCGTAACCCTAAAAGTCCACCTAACCCTAGCCCTCAACACAACCCTAACCCTAGGTCCAATCCTAACCCTAATCGCCTACCTAACCATAGCCTTCAAATAACCTTAACCCTAGCTCCAATCATAACCCTAATCGTCTCTCTACTCCTAGCCCAAAATATAACCTTAACCCTAGGACCAATCCAAACCCAATCTGTCTCTCTAACCCTCGCTCTCAACATAACCCTAAACCTAGGTCCAATCCTAACCCTAATCGTCTACCTAAACCTAGCCGTCAACATAACCCTAACCCTAGCTCCAATCTTAACCCTAATCGTCTCTCTAAACCTAGCCGTCAACATAACCCTAACCCTCGGTCCAATCCTAACAATACTCATCTATCTAACACTAGCCCTCACCATAACCCTAACCCTAGGACCAATCCTAACCCTAATCGTCTACCTAACCCTAGCCCTCAACATAACCCTAACCCAAGGTCCAGTCCTACCCTAATCGTGTATCTAACCCTAGCCCTCAACATAACCCTAACCCTAGCTCCAATCCTATCCGTAATCGTGAGCCGAACCCTAGTCCTCAAAATAACACTAACCCTAGCTCCAATCGTAACCCTAATCGTCTCTCTAACCCTAACCCTCAAAATAACCTTAACCCTAGGTCCTAACCTAACCCTAATCGTCTCTCTAACCATAGCCCTCAACATAACCGTAACCCTAGCTTCAATCCTAACCCTAACCGTCTCGCTAACCCTAGCCCTCAACATAACACTAATCCTAGGTACAATCCTAACCCTAACCGGCTCTCTAACCGTAGCCCTCAACATAACCCTAACCCTAGCTCCAATCCTAACCCAAATCGTCTACCTAACCATAGCCCTCAACATAACCCTAACCCTAGGTCCAGTCCTAACCCTAATAGTATCTCTAACCCTAGCCCTCAACAAAACCCTAACCCTAGGTCCAATCCTATCCCTAATCGTCTATCTAACCCTAGCCCTAAACAAAACCCTAACCCTAGGTCCTATCCTAACCCTAATCGTCTTTCTAACCCTAGCCCTCATCATAACCATAACCCTACGTCCAATCCTAATCCGAAAGGTCTCTCTAACCCTAGCACTCAACATAACCCTAACCTTAGGTCCAATCCTAACCCTAATCGTCTATCTAACCCTAGCCCTCAACATAACCCTAACCTTCGGTCCAATCCTAACCCGAACCGTCTCAATAACCCTAGCCGTCAACATAACCCTAACGCTAGGTCCAATCCTAACCCGAACCTTCTCTCTAATCCTAGCCCTAAACATAACCATAACCCTAGGTCCATTCATAACCCTAATTGTCTACCTAGCCCCGGCCCTCAACATAACCCTAACCTTAGCTCCAAACCAACCCTAATCGTCTGTAACTCTAGCCCTTAACAATACCCTAACCCTAGCTCCAAGCCTAACCCTAATCGTCAATCTAAACCTAGCCTTCAATTTAACCTTAAGCCTAGGTCCAATCCAAACCCAATCCGTCTCTCTAAACCTAGCTCTCAACATAACCCTAACCCTCGGTCCAATCCTAAACCGAACCGTCTCTCTAAACCTAGCCCTCAAAATGACCCTAACCCTATCTCCAATCCTAACCCTAATCGTCTCTCTAGCCCTAGCCCTCAATCTAACACTAACCCTAGGTCCAATCCTATCACTAACCGTCTCTCTAACAGTAGCCCTCAACCTAACCCTAACCCTAGGTCCAATCCTAACCCTAATCATATATCTAACAGTAGCCCTCACCCTAACCCTAACCCTAGGACCAATCCTAACCCTAATCGTCTATCTCACCCTAGCCTTCAAGATAACCCTAACCGTAGCTCCATTCCTAACCCTAATCGTCCACGTAACCCTAGCCCTCAACATAACCCTAACTCTAGGTCCAATCCTAACCCTAATAGTCTCTCTACCCTAACCCTCAACACAACCTTAACCCTAGGTAAAATCCTAACCCTAATCGTCTACCTAACCCTACCCCGAAACATAACCCTAACCTTAGGTCCAATCCTAACCTTAATCGTCCATCTAACCCTAGCAATGAACATAACCCTAACCCTAGCTCCAATCCTAACCCTAATCGTCTACCTAACCCTAGCCTTCAAAATAACCCTAACCCTAGATTAAATCCTAACCGTAATCGTCTCTTTAACCCTAACCCTCAACATAACCCTAACACTAGGTCCAATCCTAACCCGAACCGTATCTCTAACCCTAGACCTCAACCTAACCCTAACCCTAGGTTCAATCCTAACCCTAATATTCTATCTAACCCTAGCCCTAAACAGAACCCTAACCCTAAGTCCAATCCTAACCCGAACCGTCTCTCTAACCCTAGCCCACAACATAACCCTAACCATAGGTCTAATCCTAACGCTAATCGTCTATATAACCCTAGCCCTAAACATAACCATAACCCTGGTCCAATCCTAAACCGAACCGTCTCTCTATCCCTAGCCCTAAACATAACCCTAACCCTAGGTCCAATCCTAACCCTAATCGTGTACCTAACAGTAGCCGTCAACATAACCCTAACCCTAAGTCCAGTCCTAACCCTAATCGTGTATCTAACCATAGCCCTAAACATAACGCTATCCCTAGGTCCAATCCTAACCCTAATCGTCTATCTAACCCTACCCTTCAACATAAACCTAACCCTTGCTCCAATCATATCCCAGATCATCATCCGAACCCTAGCCCTCAACATAACCGTAACCCTAGCTCCAAACCTACCCTAATCGTCTCTCTAACCGTAGCCCTCAACATAACTCTAACCCTAGCTCCAATCCTAACCCAAATCGTCTACCTAACCCTAGCCCTCAACATAACCCTGACCCTAGGTCCAGTCCTAATCCTAATAGTAACTCTAACCCTAGCCCCAACAAAACCCTAACCCTAGGTCCAATCCTATCCCTAATCGTCTATCTAAAACTAGCCCGAAACATAACACTAACCCTAGGTACAATCCTAACCCAAACCGTCTCTCTAACCCTAGCCCTCAACATAACCCTAACCCAAGGTCCAATCCTAACTCTAATCGTCTATCTAACCATAGCCCTAAACATAACCATAACCCTAGGTCCAATCCTAACCCTAATTGTCTATGTAACCCAAGCCCTCAACATAACCCTACCCCTGCACCAATCCTAACCCTAATCGTCTACCTAACCCTAGCCCTCAAGACAAATATAACCCTAGGTCCAATCGTAACCCTAATCGACTCTCTAACCGTAGCCCTCAACATAACCCTAAACCTAGTTCCAATCCTAACACGAACCGTCTCTCTAACCCTAGGCCTCAACATAACCCTAACCCTAGGTCCACTCCTAACCCTAATGGTCTACCTAACCCTAGCCCTCAACATAAGCCTAACCCTAGCTCAAATCCTAACCCTAATCGTCTACCTAAACCTAGACCTCAACATAACCCTAACCGTAGGTCGAATCCTAACCCTAATCGACTCTCTAGCCGTAGCCCTCAACATAATCTTAACCCTAGCTCCAATCCTTACCCTAATCGTCTGTCTAACCCTAGGCATAAAACATAACCCTAACCCTGGGTCCTATCCTAACCCCAACCGTCTCTCTAACCCTAGCACTCAACGTAACCCTAACCCTAGGTCCAATTCTAACCCGAACCGTCTCTCTAACCCTAGCCCTCTACATAACCCTAACCCTAGGTCCAATCCTAACCCTAATCGTCTCTCTAACCCTAGCCCTCCACAAAACACTAACCCTACGTCCAAATCTAACCCTAATAGTCTCTCTAACCCTAGCCCACAACATAACCGTAACCCTAGGTCCAATCCTAACTCGAACCGTCTCTCTAACCCGAGCCCTCAACATAACCCTAACCCTAGGTCCACTGTTAACACTAATCGTCTATCTAACCCTAGCCCTAAACATAACCCTAAGCCTAGGTCCAATAATAACCCTAAACGTCTTTCTAAACCTAGCACTCAACATAACCCTAACCCCTGGTCCAATCCTAACCCTGATCATCTACCTACCCCTAGCCTTCAGCATAACCCTAACCCTAGCTTCAATACTAACCTAATCGTCTCTCTAATCCTAGCCCTCAACATAACCCTAACCCTAGTTCCAATCCTAACTCTGATCGTCTATATAAGCCTAGCCCTAAACATAACCCTAACCCTAGGTCCAATCCTAACCCAAACCGTCTCTCTAACCCTATCCCTCAACATAAACTTAACCCTAGGGCCAATCCTAACCCTAATCGTCTACCTAACCCTACCCCTCAACATAAACCTAAACCTATGGTCCAGTCCTAACCCTAATAGTGTATCTAACCCTATCCCTAAACATAACCCTAAGCCTAAGACCAACCCTAACCCTAATCGTCTCTCTAACACTAGCCTTCAACATAACCCTAACCCTAGCGGCAATCCTAACCCTAATCGTCTCTCTAATCCTAGCCCTCAACATAACGCTAACCCTAGCTCCAATCCTAACCCTAGTCGTCTACCTAACTTTAGCCCTCAACACAACCCTATCCCTAGGTCCAATCCTAACCCTATTCGTCTCTCTAAACCTAGCCCTCAACATAACCCTAACCCTCGGTCCAATCCTAACCCGAACCGTCTCTCTAACCCTATCCCGCAACATAAGCCTGACCCTAGCTCCAATCCGAACACTAATCGTCTAACTCACCCTAGCACTCAACATAACCCTAACCCTAGGTCCAATCCTAAACCTAATCGTCTACCTAACCCTAGCCCTCAATATAACCCTAAACCTAGGTCCAATTCTAAACCGATCCGTCTCTAAACCTAGCCCTCAACATAACCCTAACCCTAGATCCAATCCTAACCCGAATCGTCCCTCTAACCCTAGCCCTCAACATAACCCTAACCCTAGGTCCAATTCTAACCCTAAACGACTCTCTAACCGTAGCCCTCAACATAACCCTAAACCTAGGTCCAATCCTAACCCTAATCATTTATCTAACCCTAGCCCTAAACATAACCCTAACCCTAGGTCCAATCCTATCCCTAACCGTCTACGTAACCCTAGCCCTCAACATAACACTAACCCCATGTCCAATTCTAACCCGTATGGTCTCTCTAACCCTAGCCCTCAACATAACCGTAACCATAACTCCAATCCTAACCCTAATCGTCTATCTACCCTAGCCCTCACCGTAACTCTAAGCCAAGTACCAATCCTAACCCTAATCGTCTATCTAACCGTAGCCCTCAACATAACACTAACCCTAGATCCAATCCTAACCCTAATCGTCCACCTAACCCTAGCCCTCAACATAACCCTAACCCTCGCTCAAATCCTAACACTAATGGTCACTCTAATCTTAGCCCTCAACATAACCCTAACCCTAGGTCCAATCCTAACCCGAACCGTCTCTCTAACCATAGCTCTCAACCTAACCCTAACCCTAGGTCCAATCCTAACTTGAAACGTCTCTCTAAACCTAGCCCTCAACATAAACCTAACCCTAGGTCCAATCCTAAGCCAAACCGTCTCTCTAAACCTAGTCCTCAACATAACCCTAAACCTAGATCCCATCCTAACCCGAACCGTCCCTCTAACCCTAACCCTCAACATAACCCTAACCCTAGGTACAATCCTAACACTAATCGTCTATCTAACCCTTGCCCTAAACATAACCCTAAAGCTAGGTCCAATCCTAACCCGAACCGTCTCTCTAACCCTTGCCCTCATCATAACCGTAACCCAGGTCCTATCCTAACCTGAACCGTATCTCTAACCCTAGCCCTCAACATAACCGTAACCCTAGCTCCAATCCTAACCCTAATAGTCTACCTAACCGTAGCCCTCAACATAACACTAACCCTAGCTCCAATCCTAACCCTAATAGTCTTCTTAACCCTAGCCCTCAACCTAACCCTAACCCTAGGTCCAATCCTAACCCGAACCGTCTCTCTAACCCTAGGCCTAAACAAAACCCTAACCCTAGGTCCAATCCTAACCCGAACCGTCTCTCTAACCCTAGCCCTCAACATAACCCTAACCCTAGGTCCAGTCCTAACCCAACCATCTCTCTAAACCTAGCACTGAACATAACCCTAACCCTACGACCAATACTAATCCGAATCGTCTCTCTAACACTAACCCTCATCATAACCCTAACCCTAGGTACAATCCTAACCCTAATCGTCTACCTAACCGTAGCCCTCAACATAACCCTAACCCTAGCTCAAATCCTAACCCTAACCGCCTCTCTAACCCTAGCCCTCAACATAACCCTAACCCTAGGTCGAATCCTAACCCGAATTGTCTCTCTAAACCTAGACCTAAACCTAACCCTAACCCTAGGTCCAATCCTAACCCTAATCGTCTCTGTAACCTTAGCCCTCAACATAACCATAACCCTAGGTCCAATCCTAACCCGAAACGTCTCTCTAACCCTAGCCCTCCACATAGCCCTATCCTTAGGTCCAGTCCTATCCCTAATCGTGTATCTAACACTAGCCCTAAGCATAACCCTAACCCTAGGTCCAATCGCACCCATAATAGTCTATCTAACCCTAGCCCTCAACATAAACCTAACCCTAGGTGCAATCCTAACCCTATAGGTCTATCTAACCCTAGCCCTCAACATAACCATAACCCTAGGTCTAATCCTAACCCGAACCGTCTCTCTAACCCTAGCTCTCACCATAACCTTAACCCTAGGTCCAATCCTAACCCAAATCGTCTATCTAAGCGTAGCCCTCAACATAACCCTAACCCTACGTCCAATACTAACCCTAATGGTCTACCTAACCCTAGCCCTCAACATAACCCTAACCCTAGCTCAAATCCTAACCCTAATCGTCTACCTAACCCTAGACCTCAACGTAACCCTAACCCTAGCTCCAATCCTAACCTAATCGTGTCTCTAACCCTAGACCTCAACACAACCCTAACCCTAGGTACAATCCTAACCCTAATCGTCTACCTAACCCTAGCCCTCAACATAACCCTAACCCTACCTCAAATCCTAACCCTAACCGTCTCTCTAACCCTACCCCTCAACATAACCCTAACCCTAGGTCCAATCTTAACCCGAACTGTCTCTCTAACGCTAGACCTCAACCTAACACTAACCCTAGGTCCAATCCTAACCCTAATCGTCTCTGTAAACTTAGCTCTCAACATAACCATAACCCTAGGTCCAATCCTAACCCGAAACGTCTCTCTAACCCTAGCCCTCAACATAGCCCTATCCTTAGGTCCAGTCCTATCCCTAATCGTGTATCTAACACTAGCCCTAAGCATAACCCTAACCCTAGGTCCAATCCCACCCATAATAGTCTATCTAACCCTAGCCCTCAACATAAACCTAACCCTAGGTGCAATCCTAACCCTATAGGTCTATCTAACCCTAGCCCTCAACATAACCATAACCCTAGGTCTAATCCTAACCGGAACCGTCTCTCTAACCCTAGCTCTCACCATAACCCTAACCCTAGGTCCAGTCCTAACCCAAACTCTCTCTAACCCTAGACCTAAACCTAACCCTAACCCTAGGTCCAATCCTAACCCTAATCGTCTCTGTAACCTTAGCCCTCAACATAACCATAACCTTAGGTCCAATCGTAACCCGAAACGTCTCTCTAACCCTAGCCCTCAACATAACCCTATCCCTAGGTCCAGTCCTATCCTTAATCGTGTATCTAACACTAGCCCTAAGCATAACCCTAACCCTAGGTCCAATCCTAACCATAATCGTCTATCTAACCCTAGCCCTCAACATAACCCTAACCCTAGGTCCAATACTAACCCTAATGGTCAACCTAACACAAGCCCACAACATAACCCTAAGCCTAGATCCAATACTAACCCTAGTCGTCTACCTAACACTAGTCGTCAACATAACCCTAACCCTAGGTCCAGCCCTAACCCTAATAGTATCTCGAACCCTAGCCCTCACACAACCCTAACCCTAGGTCCAATCCTAACCCTAATCGTCTACTTAACCCTAGCCCAAAACATAACCCTAGCCTTAGGTCCAATCCTAACCCTAATAGTTTCTCTAGGCCTAGCCCTCAACACAACCCTAACCCTAGGTCCAATCCTAACCCTAATCGTCTACCTAACCCTAGCCCTCAATATAAAGCTAACCCTAGGTCCAATCCTAACCCTAATCGTCTCTCTAACCCTAGCCCTCAACATAACCCTAACCCTAGGTCCAATCCTAACCCGAACCGTCTCTCTAAACGTAGCCCTCAACAAAACCCTAACCCTAGGTCCAATCCTAACACGAACCGTCTCTCTAACCCTAGCCCTCAAAAAAACCCTAACCCTAGGTCCAATCCTAACCCGAACCGTCTCTCTAACCCTAGCCCTCAACATAACCCTAACCCTAGGTCCAGTCCTAATCCAACCATCTCTCTAACCCTAGCACTGAACATAACCCTAACCCTAGGTACAATCCTAACCCGAATTCTCTCTAAACCTAGACCTAAACCTAACCCTAACCCTAGGTCCAATCCTAACCCTAATCGTCTCTGTAAACTTAGCCCTCAACATAACCATAACCTTAGGTCCAATCCTAACCCGAACCGGCTCTCTAAACCTAGCACCCAATATAACCCTAATCCTAGGTCCAATCCTAACCCGAATCGTATGTCTAAACATAGCCCTCAACATAACCCTAACCCTAGGTCCAATACTAACCCTAATGGTCTACCTAACACTAGCCCTCAACATAACCCTAACCCTAGCTCAAATCCTAACCCTAATCGTCTATCTAACCCTAGACCTCAACGTAACCCTAACACTAGCTCCAATCCTAACCTAATCGTGTCTCTAACCCTAGACCTCAACACAACCCTAACCCTAGGTACAATCCTAACCCTAATCGTCTACCTAACCCTAGCGCTCAACATAACCCTAACCCTTCCTCAAATCCTAACCCTAACCATCTCTCTAACTCTAGCCCTCAACATAACCCTAACCCTAGGTCCAGTCCTAACCCGAACTGTCTCTCTAACCCTAGACCTCAACCTAACACTAACCCTAGGTCCAATCCTAACCCTAATCGTCTCTGTAACCTTAGCCCTCAACATAACCATAACCCGAGGTCCAATCCTAACCCGAAACCTCTCTCTAACCCCAGCCCTCAACATAACCCTAAACGTAGGTTCAATCCTAACCCTAATCGTCTCTCTAAACCTAGCCCTCAACATAACCGTAATCCTAGGTCCAATCCTAACTCTAATAGTCTATCTAACCCTATCCCTCAATATAAACCTAACCCTAGGTGCAATACTAACCCTATAGTTCTATCTAACCCTGGCCCTCAACATAACCATAACCCTAGGTCTAATCCTAACCCGAACCGTCTCACTAACCCTAGCTCTGACCATAACCCTAACCCTAGGTCCAATCCTAACCCAAGTCGTCTATCTAAGCGTAGCCCTCAACATAACCCTAACCCTAAGTCCAATACTAACCCTAATGGTCTACCTAACCCTAGCCCTCAACATAACCCTAACCCTACCTCAAATCCTAACCCTAATCGTCTACCTAACCCTAGACCTCAACGTAACCCTAACCCTAGCTCCAATCCTAACCTAACCGTGTCTCTAACACTAGCCTTCAACACAACCCTAACCCTAGGTACAATCCTAACCCTAATCGTCTACCTAACCCTAGCCCTCAACATAACCCTAACCCTACCTCAAATCCTAACCCTAACCGTCTCTCTAACCCTAGCCCTCAACATAACCCTAACCCTAGGTCCAGTCCTAACCCAAACTGTCTCTCTAACACTACACCTCAACCTAACCCTAACCCTAGTTCCAATCGTAACCCTAATCGTCTCTGTAACCTTAGCCCTCAACATAACCCTAACCCTAGCTCTAATCCTAACCCTAATCGTCTACGTAACCCTAGCCCTAAACATAACCCTAACCCTAGGTTCCATCCTAACACGAACCGTCTCTCTAACCCTAGCCCTCAAAAAAACCCTATCCCTAGGTAAAATTCTACCCCTAATCGTCTCTCTAACCCTAACCCTCAACATAACCCTAACCCTAGGTCCAAACCTAAGCCTAATCGACTCTCTAACCGTAGCCCTCAACATAACCCTAACCCTGGCTCCAATACTAACCCTAGTCGTCTACCAAACACTAGTCCTCAACATAACCCTAACCCTAGGTCCAGTCCTAACCCTAATCGTCTCTCTAACCCTAGCCCTCAACATAACCCTAACCCTAGGTCCAATTCTATCGCTAATCGTCTACCTAACCCTACCCCTCAACATAACCCTAACCCTAGGTCCAATCCTAACCCTAATCGTCTACTTAACCCTAGCCCAAAACATAACCCTAACCTTAGGTCCAAACCTAACCCTAATCGTCTCTCTAACCCTAGCCCTCAACATAACCCTAACCCTAGCTCCAATCCTAACCCTAATAGTCTCTCTAATCCTAGCCCTCAACATTACCCTAACCCTAGGTCCAGTCCTAACCCTAATCGTGTATCTAACCCTAGCCCTAAACATAACCCTAACCCTAGGTCCAATAATAACCCTAATCGTCTCTCTAACCCTAGCCCTAAACATAACCCTAACCCTAGGTCCAATCCTATCCCTAATCGTCTACCTAACACTACCCCTCAACATAACCCTAACCCTAGGTCCAGTCCTAATCCTAATAGTATCTCTAACCCTAGCGCTCACACAACCCTAACCCAAGGTCAATCCTAACCCTAATCGTCTATCTAACCTTATCCCTCAACATAACCCTAAGCCTAGCTCGAATCCTAACCCTAATAGTCTACCTCACCCTAGCCCTCAACAAAACCATAACCCTAACTCAAACCCTAAACCTAATCGTCTCTCTAACCCTTGCCCTCAACATAACCCTAACCATAGGTCCAATTCTAACCCGAACCATCTCCCTAACACTAGCACTCAACCTAACCCTAACCCTAGGTCCAATCCTTAACCTAATAGTCTATCTAAAACTAGCCCTAAACATAACACTAACCCTTGGTACAATCCTAACCCGACCCGTCTCTCTAACCCTAACCCTCAACATAACCTAACTCTACGTCCAAACTTTAGCCTAATCGACTTTCTAACCGTAGCGCTCAACATAACCCTAACCCTAGTTCCAATACTAACCCTAATCGTCCACCTAACACTAGACCTCAACATAACCCTAGTCCTAGGTCCAATCCTAACTCTAATCGTCTATCTAACCCTAGCCCTCAACATAACCTAACCCTAGGTCTAATCCTAACCTGAACCGTCTCTCTAACCCTAGCTCTCAACATAACCCTAACCCTCGGACCAATTCTAACCCGAACTGTCTCTCTAAACCTCGCTCTGAACATGACCCTAACACTGGGTCCAATCCTAACCCGAACCGTCTCTCTAACCCTAGCACTCAACATAACACTAACCCTAGGTCCGAGCCTAACCTGAACCATCTCTCTAATCCTAGCTCTCAACATAACCCTAATCCTCGGTCCAATCCTAACCCGAACCGTCTCTCTAACCTTGCCCTCAACATAACCCTAACCCTAGGTCCAATCCTAACCCTAACCGTCTCTCTAACCCTAGCCCTCAACATAACCCTAACCCTAGGTCCAATTCTAACACGAACCCTCTCTCTAACCCTAGCATTCAACATAACCCTAACCCGAGGTTCAGTCCTAACCCGAACCATCTCTCTAACCCTAGCACTCAACATAACCCTAACCCTAGGACCAATACTAAACCGAATCGTCTCTCTAACACTAACCCTAAACATAACCCTAACCCTAGGTCCAATAATAACCCTAATCGTCTCTCTAACCCTAGCCCTCAACATAACCCTAACCCTAGGAACAATCCTATCCCTAATCGTCTACCTAACCCTAGTCCTCAACATAAGCATAACCCTAGGTCCAATTCTAACCCGAAGCATCTCTCTAACCCTAGCCCTCAACATAACCCTATCCCTAGGTCCATTTCTAACCCTAATCGAGTATCTAACACTAGCCCTAAACATAACCCTAACCATAGCTCCAATCCTATCCGTAATCGTCTACCTAACCCTACCCCTCAACATAACCCTAACCCTAGGTCCAATCCTAACCGTAATCGTCTCTCTAAACCTAGCCCTCAACATAACCCTAACCCTAGGTCCAATCCTAACTCTAATCGTCTATCTAACCCTAGCCCTCAACATAAACCTAACGCTAGGTGCAATCCTAACCCTATACGTCTATCTAACCATAGCCCTCAACATAACCATGACCCTAGGTCTAATCCTAACCCGAACCATCTCTCTAACCCTAGATCTCAACAAAACCCTAACCCTCGGTCCAAATCTAACCCGAACCGTCTCTCTAACCCTAGTACTCAACATAACACTACCCCTAGGTCCAATCCTAACCCGAACCATCTCTCTAGCCCTAGCTCTCAACATAACCCTAACCCTCGGTCCAATCCTAACCTGAACCGTCTCTCTAACCCTAGCCCTCAATATAACCCTAACCCTAGGTCCAAACCTAAGCCTAATCGACTCTCTAAACCTAGCCCTCAACATTACCCTAACCCTACGTCCACTCCTAACCCGAACCGTCTCTCTAACCCTAGCCCTCAACATAACTCTAACCCTAGGTCCAGTCCTAACCCGAACCATCTCTTTAACCCTAGCACTCAGCATAACCCTAACCCTAGGACCAATACTAACTCGAATCATCTCTCTAAGCCTAAACCTCAACATAACCCTAACCCTAGGTACATTCCTAACACTAATGGTCTATCTAAGCCTAGCCCTAAACATAACCCTAACCCTAGGTCCAATCCTAACCCGAACCGTCTCTCTAACCCTAGCCCTCAACATAACCCTAATCCTAGCTCCAATCCTAACCTGAACCGTCTCTCTAACGCTAGCCCTCAACATAAACTTAACCCTACGTCCAACCCTAACCCTAATCGTCTACCTAACCTTAGCCCTCATCATAACCCTAAACCTAGGTCCAATAATAACCCTAATCGTCTCTCTAACCCTAGCCCTCAACATAGCCCTAACCCTAGGTCCAATCCTATCCCTAATCATCTACCTAAACCTACCCCTCAACATAACCCTAACCGTAGGTCCAATCCTATCCCTAATATCTACCTAACCCTACCCCTCAACATAACCCTAACTGTAGGTCCAATCCTAACCCTAATCGTCTCTCTAAACCTAGCCCTCAATATAACCCTAACCCTAGGTCCAATCCTAACTCTAATCATCTATCTAACCCTAGCCCTGAACATAACCATAACCCTAGGTCTAATCCTTACCCGAACCGTCTCTCTAACCCTAGCACTCACCATAACCCTAACCCTAGGTCCAATCCTAACCAAAATCGTCTCTCTCTCAGCGTAGCCCTCAACATAATCCTAACCATAGGTCCAATACTAACCCTAATCCTCTATCTAACCCTAGACCTCAACATAACCCTAACCCTAGGTACAATCCTAAAGCTAATAGTCTCTCTAAACCTAGCCCTCAACATAACCCTAACGCTAGGTCCAATCCTAACCCTAATCGTCTACCTAACCCTAGCCCTCAACATAACCCTAATCCTAGCTCCAATCCTAACCCTAATCGTATACCTAACCCTAGCCCTCAACATAACCATAACCTTAGGTCCAATACTAACACTAATCGTCTATCTAACCCTATCCCTCAATAAAAACTTAATCCTAGGTTCAATCCAAACCGGATCCGTCTCTCTAAACCTAGCCCTCAAAATAACCCTAACCATAGGTCCAATCCTAACCCTAATCGACTCTCTAACCGTAGCCCTCAAAATAACCCTAACTCTAGGTCCAATCCTAACCCGAAACGTCTCTCTAACCTTAGCCCTCAACATAACCCTAACCCTAGCTCCAATCCTAACTCTAATCGTCTATCTAACCCTAGCCCTAAACATAACAGTAACCCTAGGTCCAATCCTATCCCGAACCGCCTACCTCACCCTGGTCCTCAACATAACCCTAACCCCAGGTCCAATTCTAACCCGAACCGTCTCTCTAACCCTAGCCCTCAACATAACCGTAACCTAGCTCCAATCCTAACATGAATCGTCTATCTAACCGTAGCCTTCAACATAACCCTAACCCTAGGTCCAATCCTAACCCTAATCGTCTATCTAACCGTAGCCCTCAACATAACCCTAACCCTAGCTCCAATCCTAACCCTAATCGTCCACCTAACCCTAGCCCACAACATAACGCTAACCCTAGCTCAAATCCTAACCCTAAGGGTCACTCTAATCCTAGCCCTCAACATAACCCTAACCCTAGGTTCAATCCTAACCCGAACCGTCTCTCTAACCCTAGCCCTCAACCTAACCCTAACCGTAGGTGCAATCCTAACCCTAATCGTCTCTCTAAACCTAGCCCTCAATATAACCCTAACCCTATGTCCAATCCTAACTCTAATCATCTATCTAACCCTAGCCCTCAACATAACCATAACCGTAGGTCTAATCCTTGCCCGAACCGTCTCTCTAACCCTGGCACTCACCATAACCCTAACCCTAGGTCCAATCCTAACCCAAATCGTCTCTCTCTCAGCGTAGCCCTCAACATAATCCTAACCATAGGTCCAATACTAACCCTAATAGTCTACCTAACCCTAGCTCTCAACATAACCCTAACCCTAGCTCAAATCCTAACCCTAATCATCTACCTAACCCTACCTCAAAGTTACCCTAACCCTAGCTCCAATCCTAACCTAATCGTCTCTCTAACCCTAGCCCTCAACACAACCCTAACCCTAGGTACAATGCTAACCCTAATCGTCTACCTAATCCTAGCCCTCAACATAACCCTAACCCTAGCTCAAATACTAACCCTAACCGTCTCTCTGGCCCTAGCCCTCAACATAACCCAAACCCTAGGTCCAATCCTAACCCGAACAGTCTCTCTAACCCTAGCCCTCAACATAACCTTAACCCTATGTCCAATCCGAACCCTAATCATCTCTCTTACCCTAGCCCTCAACATAACCATAACCCTAGGTCCAATCCTAACCCGAAACGTCTCTCTAACCCTAGCCGTCATCAAAACCCTATCCCTAGGTCCAGTCCTATCCCTAATCGTGTATCTAACACTAGCCCTAAACATACCCCAACCCTAGATCCAATCCTAACCATATGCGTCTATCTAACCCTAACCCTCAACATAACCCTAACCCTACGTCCAATCCTAACCCGAATCGTATCTCTAACCATAGCGCTCAACATAACCCTAACCCTAGGTCGAATACTAACCCTAATGGTCTACCTAACACTAGCCCTCAACATAACCCTAACCCTAGGCCCAATCCTAACCGTAATAGTCTACCTAACCCTAGCACTCAAAATAACCCTAACCCTAGACACAATCCTAACCTAATCGTCTCTCTAAACCTAGCCCTCAACGTAACCCTAACCCTAGGTCCAATTCTAACCCGAACCGACTCTCTAACCCTAGCCCTCAACATAACCCTAACCCTACGTCCAATCCTAACCCTAATCGTCCACCTAACCATAGCCCTAAACATAACCCTAACCCTAGGTCCCATCCTAACGCGAACCGTCTCTCTAAACCTAGCCCTCAACAAAACCCTAACCCTAGGTCCAATTCTAACCCTAATCGTCTCTCTAGCCCTAACCTTCTACATAACCCTAATCCTAGGTCCAAACTTAAGCCTAATCGACTCTCTAACCGTAGCCCTCAACATAACCCTAACCCTAGCTACAATACTAACCCTAATCGTCTACCTAACACTAGCCCTCAACATAACCCTAACCCTAGGTCCAGTCCTAATCCTAATAGTATCTCTAACCCTAGCGCTCACACAACACTAACCCTAGGTCAATCCTTACCCTAATCGTCTATCTAACCTTATCCCTCAACATAACCCTAAGCCTAGCTCCAATCCTAACCCTAATAGTCTACCTCACCCTAGCCCTCAACATAACCCTAACCCTAGCTCAAACCCTAAACCTAATCGTCTCTCTAACCCTTCCCCTCAACATAACCCTAACCATAGGTCCAATCCTAACCCGAATCATCTCCCTAACACTAGCACTCAACCTAACCCTAAACCTAGGTCCAATCCTAAACCTAATAACCTATCGAAAACTAGCCCTAAACATAACACTAACCCTTGGTACAATCCTAACCCGACCCGTCTCTCTAACCCTAACCCTCAACATAACCTAACTCTATGTCCAAACCTTAGCCTAATCGACTTTCTAACCGTAGCGCTCAACATAACCCTAACCCTAGTTCCAATACTAACCCTAATCGTCTACCTAACACTAGCCCTCAACATAACCCTAACCCTAGTTCCAATACTAACCCTAATCGTCCACCTAACACTAGACCTCAACATAACCCTAGTCCTAGGTCCAATCCTAACTCTAATCGTCTATCTAACCCTAGCCCTCAACATAACCTAACCCTAGGTCTAATCCTAACCCGAACCGTCTCTCTAACCCTAGCTCTCAACATAACCCTAACCCTCGGACCAATTCTAACCCGAACCATCTCTCTAAACCTCGCTCTGAACATGACCCTAACACTGGGTCCAATCCTAACCCGAACCGTCTCTCTAACCCTAGCACTCAACATAACACTAACCCTAGGTCCAATCCTAACCCGAACCGTCTCTCTAATCCTAGCTCTCAACATAACCCTAATCCTCGGTCCAATCCTAACCCGAACCGTCTCTCTAACCTTGCCCTCAACATAACCCTAACCCTAGGTCCAATCCTAACCCGAACCGTCTCTCTAACCCTAGCCCTCAACATAACCCTAACCCTAGGTCCAATCCTAACACGAACCGTCTCTCTAACCCTAGCATTCAACATAACCCTAACCCGAGGTTCAGTCCTAGCCAGAACCATCTCTCTAACCCTAGCACTCAACATAACCCTAACCCTAGGACCAATACTAAACCGAATCGTCTCTCTAACACTAACCCTAAACATAACCCTAACCCTAGGTCCAAGAATAACCCTAATCGTCTCTCTAACCCTAGCCCTCAACATAACCCTAACCCTAGGAACAATCCTATCCCTAATCGTCTACCTAACCCTAGTCCTCAACATAAGCATAACCCTAGGTCCAATCCTAACCCGAAGCATCTCTCTAACCCTAGCCCTCAACATAACCCTATCCCTAGGTCCATTTCTAACCCTAATCGAGTATCTAACACTAGCCCTAAACATAACCCTAACCATAGCTCCAATCCTATCCGTAATCGTCTACCTAACCCTACCCCTCAACATAACCCTAACCCTAGGTCCAATCCTAACCCTAATCGTCTCTCTAAACCTAGCCCTCAACATAACCCTAACCCTAGGTCCAATCCTAACTCTAATCGTCTATCTAACCCTAGCCCTCAACATAAACCTAACGCTAGGTGCAATCCTAACCCTATACGTCTATCTAACCATAGCCCTCAACATAACCATGACGCTAGGTCTAATCCTAACCCGAACCATCTCTCTAACCCTAGATCTCAACATAACCCTAACCCTCGGTCCAATTCTAACCCGAACCGTCTCTCTAACCCTAGTACTCAACATAACACTAACCCTAGGGCCAATCCTAACCCGAACCATCTCTCTAGCCCTAGCTCTCAACATAACCCTAACCCTCGGTCCAATCCTAACCTGAACCGTCTCTCTTACCCTAGCCCTCAACATAACCCTAACCCTAGGTCCAAACCTAAGCCTAATCGACTCTCTAAACCTAGCCCTCAACATAACCCTAACCCTACATCCAATCCTAACCCTAATCGTCCACCTAACCATAGCCCTAAACATAACCCTAACCTTAGGTCCCATCCTAACCCGAACCGTCTCTCTAAACCTAGCCCTCAACAAAACCCTAACCCTAGGTCCAATTCTAACCCTAATCGTCTCTCTAGCCCTAACCTTCTACATAACCCTAATCCTAGGTCCAAACCTAAGCCTAATCGACTCTCTAACCGTAGCCCTCAACATAACCCTAACCCTAGCTACAATACTAACCCTAATCGTCTACCTAACACTAGCCCTCAACATAACCCTAACCCTAGGTCCAGTCCTAATCCTAATAGTATCTCTAACCCTAGCGCTCACACAACACTAACCCTAGGTCAATCCTTACCCTAATCGTCTATCTAACCTTATCCCTCAACATAACCGTAAGCCTAGCTCCAATCCTAACCCTAATAGTCTACCTCACCCTAGCCCTCAACATAACCCTAACCCTAGCTCAAACCCTAAACCTAATCGTCTCTCTAACCCTTGCCCTCAACATAACCCTAACCATAGGTCCAATCCTAAGCCGAATCATCTCCCTAACACTAGCACTCAACCTAACCCTAACCCTAGGTCCAATCCTAAACCTAATAGTCTATCTAAAACTAGCCCTAAACATAACACTAACCCTTGGTACAATCCTAACCCGACCCGTATCTCTAACCCTAACCCTCAACATAACCCTAACTCTACGTCCAAACCTTAGCCTAATCGACTTTCTAACCGTAGCGCTCAACATAACCCTAATCCTAGTTCCAATACTAACCCTAATCGTCTACCTAACACTAGCCCTCAACATAACCCTAACCCTAGTTTCAATACTAACCCTAATCGTCCACCTAACACTAGCCCTCAACATAACCCTAACCCTAGTTCCAATACTAACCCTAATCGTCCACCTAACACTAGACCTCAACATAACCCTAATCCTAGGTCCAATCCTAACTCTAATCGTCTATCTAACCCTAGCCCTCAACATAACCTTACCCTAGGTCTAATCCTAACCCGAACCGTCTCTCTAAACCTAGCTCTCAACATAACCCTAACCCTCAGACCAATTCTAACCCGAACCATCTCTCTAACCCTAGCACTCAACATAACACTAACCCTAGGTCCAATCCTAACCCGAACCGTCTCTCTAATCCTAGCTCTCAACATAACCCTAATCCTCGGTCCAATCCTAACCCGAATCGTCTCTCTAACCTTGCCCTCAACATAACCCTAACCCTAGGTCCAAACCTAAGCCTAATCGACTCTCTAACCCTAGCCCTCAACATAACCCTAACCCTAGGTCCACTCCTAACCCTAATCGTCTACCTAACCCTAGCCCTCAACATAATCCTAACCCTAGCTTAAATCCTAACCGTAATCGTCTCTCTAACCCTAACCCACAACATAACCCTAACCCTAGGTCCAATCCTACCCTGAACCGTCTCTCTATCCCTAGCCCTCCCCCTAACCATAACCCTAGGTCCAATCCTAACCCTAATCCTCTATCTAACCCTAGCCCTAAACATAAACCTAACCCTAGGTCAAATCCTAACCCAAACCGTCTCTCTAACCCTAGCCCTCAACATAACCCTAACCCTAGGTACAATCCTAAAGCTAATAGTGTCTCTAAACCTAGCCCTCAACGTAACCCTAACCCTAGCTCCAATCCTAACCTAATCATCTCTGTAACCTTGGCCCTTAACACAACACTAACCCTAGGTACAATCCTAACCCTAGTCGTTTACCTAACGCTAGCCCTCAACACAACCCTAACCTTAGGTCCAATCCTAACCCTAATCGTGTATCTAACCCTAGCCCTCAACATAACCCTAACCCTAGCTTAAATCCTAACCATAATCGTCTCTCTAACCCTACCCCTCAACATAACCCTAACCCTAGGTCCAATCCTAACCCGAACCATCTCTAACCCTAGCCCTCAACGTAACCATAACCCTAGGTCCAATCCTAACCCTAATCGTCTATCTAAACCTAGCCCTAAACATAACCCTAACCCTAGGTCAAATCCTAACCCGAACCGTCTCTCTAACCGTAGCCCACAACATAACCCTAACCCTAGGTCCAATCCTAACCCTAATCGTGTATCTAACCCTAGCCCTATACATAACCCTAACCCTATGTCCAATTTTAACCATAATCGTCTATCTAACCCTAGCCCTCAACATAACCCTAAACCTAGCTCCAATCCTATCCCTAATCGTCAACCGAACCCTAGCCCTCAAAATAACCCTAGCCCTAGCTCCAATCCTAACCCTAATCGCCTCTCTAACCCTAACACTCAACATAAACTCAACCCTAGGTCCAATCCTAACCCTAATCGTCTCTCTAACCCTAGCCCTCAACATACCCCTAACCCTAGCTTCAATCCTAACCCTAATTGTCTCTCTAACCCTAGCCCTCAACATAACCCTAACCCTAGCTCCAATCCTAACCCTAGTCGTCTACCTAACCTTAGCCCCCAACACAACCCTAACCCTAGGTGCAATCCTAACCCTATTCGTCTCTCTAAACCTAGCCCCCAACATAACCCTAACCCTCGGTCCAATCCTAACCCTAACCTTCTCTCTAACCCTAGCCCTAAACATAACCATAACCTTAGGTCCATTCATAAACCCTAATTGTCTACCTAGCCCTTGCCCTCAACATAACCCTAACCCTAGCTCCAATCCTAACCCTAACCGTATCTCTAACCCTAGCCATCAACATAACACAAACCCTAGATCCAATCCTAACCCGAACTGTCTCTCTAACCCTAGCCCTCAACCTAACACTAACACTAGGTCCAATCCTAACCCTAATCGTCTCTCTAACCCTAGCCCTCAACATAACCCTAACCCTAGGTGCAAATCTAACCCGAACCTACTCTCTAACCCTAGCCCTCAACATAACCATAACCCTCAACATAAACTTAACCCTAGGGCCAATCCTAACCCTAATCGTCTACCTAACCCTAGCCCTCAACAAAACCCTAACTCTATGGTCCAGTCCTAACCCTAATAGTGTATCTAACCCTAGCCCTAAACATAACCCTAACCCTAGGTCCAATCCTAACCCTAATCGTCTATCTAACCCTAGCCCTGAACATAACTCTAACACTAGCTCCAATCCACTCCCTAA